>NW_022196900.1:113250650-113269963 GCF_008632895.1 Mastomys coucha
GGGAGGGAGGGAGGGAGGGAGAGAGACTTGCCATTGCTGTGGTTTTGGGCTGTGTCCTGACTCTGATTCTGTAGATCATTCCCCTCAAATTCCCACATGTGTGGATTTGCCAGAGAAACATTTTTTAATTGCGGCTCCTGGGTGTCCTGGTGTGCTTTCTACTGCTGTGATACACACCATGACCAAGAGTGACTTGGAGATTAAAGGGCTTATTTCAGGTTACAGCATATAGTGGGCCATCATGAAGAAGAGGAAGAAACATGGAGGCAGAAGCTGAAGCAGGGGTCATGAGGGCTTCTGCTCTCTGGCTTGCTTCTCATGGCCTGATCAGCCTTTGTTTACAACCCAGGACCATCTGCTCAAGGATGGTACTGCCCACGGTGGGCTGGACCCTCCCATATCAATCATTAATCAAGAAAATGCCCCACAGACAAACACCCACTGGCCAATCTGAAGGAAGTTCTCTCAGTTGAAGTGCCCTCTTTCCAGATGACCCTAGCTTGTGTCAAGTGGACAAAACCAACTAGCACACCCTGGTGAGCCCCTCCACAGACCTGTGTGAAAGGATGAGATTTCTACATCATGGACAAAGGCCCAACAGACTTCATCAAAGCACAGACCTCACTGACAGGGGGCCTGAAAGATGGTCCCCAAACATCTGCCCAAGTCCCAACCTCTAAAATCTGTGAGCCGGGGCTGATGTGGAGCAGGTAATCCAAGAGATTCATTTAGGAAACCATCCAGTCATGCTGGATGGTCATGGTGTCCCTAAGTCCAGCAATGGTGTCTTCATAAGATAAATGACACTGGGGAGGTGACCATGTGGCCCTGGACACAGAGACCAGAGTGATGCAGAGACCAGAGTGATGCAGAGACCAGAGTGATGCAGCCACAGCCAAGGAACTCTAGGAACGAGGAAGCATCAGGGCCTGGAGGTAGTGGAAGGACTTCTGTCCTAGAGCACACGTCAGAACGGGATGTCAAACGGTGAACTGCAGAGTGAGTGAGCACAAGGTTATTGTCTGAGACCACCAAGGTTGGAGCCATTCAGAGTACCAACTGCAGTACAATCACTGAGCCCCCAAAGAGAGGCACCCCAATGGCCATACAGGGGCCTGGGCGAGCCACTGCCCCAACAGCATCCCCAAGGGTGGTCCTGCACAACAGGAGCCGAGTTGTATGTCTGCATTGATTCCTGAGATCTGGCCACTTGTCCATCTTCATCGCCACCAAGGTCCCCTCCCTGTGCCCCTGCCCTGGAGGAGGTCAGATACGTTAGGTTGAGAGCATTCAACAGTGCATGCCCCTGAGCCCTGAGCCCTGAGCTGTGGAAGTGGCAGGAGGGGACTCAGAGAGGATTCAGTCCCTAAGGCAAGAGCAGGATGTGATGTACCTTTGCAGCACTCAAGTGGCTCCTTATGTGTCAGGTGACATGAAGAACAGGCTGAACCGGGCTTCATCACAATCTAACTCCGAAACCAGAACACTAAGGAGACCCTTGCAACATTGTGCTGCATCTGTGAGTTCAGTGCCTTTCTGAAGCAGATCTTTTGATTTTTGACACCCAAGACCTCACAGGAATCTAAACAGCCCCACACAAGAGCCTCCCCAAAGGAGGCTAAGAAAACTGCTCTACACTGTCGTCGTCGTCCCTGAGTGGACACGCCCCAGCTTTGTGAGCCCATACATCAGCACACAAGACCAGCTCTGTTCTCTCTCCTACCCAAAGTCAGAGCACAGCTGTCTGTTCTCACTGGCAAGGTGGCCCATCTCAAGAACCCATCCTGTCCAATCTAAGTCATATGACCTTGGGGGGGGTCACAGATGAATAGGAACCACACAGAGACTGTCTCCCCAAGCCAAGCTTCATCAGGGCACCCAGGTCCCATTCAAAGCTTTCAAGAAGGTGGGGCTGCAGCTGATTCCCCTGACGCCTATGAGGGAGGGTCCATTCCATGCCTCCTCTAGCTTCTATCATTGCCGGACATGTGTGGCCACCTGAGCTCTACCCTCACTGGACACATAGCTTGTGTCTGTTTTCCTTTTCCAAAGACCACAGACATTGGATTCAGGACCCAGGCCACTCCCTGTGACTTCATTCCAACTAATGACCTCACAGTGACCCCTGTTGACTTTGGGGAGCACTATTCTGCCCACACGGGAGTCAGCAATATGGGAAAGTCAAGCCAGGCTTGGCAATGGAGGTCAAAGGTTCATGTTGAACATATATCCAGATTTCTCAGCCTCAGAGCCTTCTGTATGTCATCTGCAAAATTAAAGCCAATGACATTTGCCTTACAGGTTTATAAAAACCATTAGACGCTTCTGTACATGAGTCCTGGATGGAGCTGAAACATGCCGGGGAGAGAGCAAAGGAGAAGGGAGAGACAAAGCAGGGTAAGGAGAAATGAAGGAAAGAAGCCAGGAGGAGGGAGGGAGGGAGGAGGGAGGGAGAGGGCTGGCAAGCAAGGTGCACAGCTGCACCCAAGCCAAGGCCCAGCAGAGTCCCCACTTGGGAACTCCAGGCTCAATTCAAGTGATAATCTCATTTGTAGCTGCCCTTGAGTGTTGGCAAACCTCTCTTCAGGAAGGATTTAATAGCCCATGTCGTCAAAACACTTGATCAAACTTCTCTGCAGTGGAGTTCTCATGTTTGTGTTGCAAACGGCATCACAAAGGTGTGAGGCAAAAGGTCTATTTTTCTGAGAAGTAGGTTTGTTTTTACTTAGGCTGTATAACATACAAAATATCATACAAAATGTCAAAATAAACTTGAACCTGCCCATGGCAGAGGCTTTGCCACCATGTGCCTGTACCTCTCTCCCCTCCCTGCCAGCTCAGTTCTGCTCACTTCAGAAGCCAGCTCCCCTTTTTGCACCCTCTGCCATCCATCCTGCCCAACTAGAACTGAATATGAATTGGGCGCCTTGGGGACCTGCAAAGCCTGTGAGTATGATGCGTTGGGGACCGGTTTTGTGGCCATAAATTATGTAACAGCTTCTATTGCAGCCCAAGCTGGTGACTTCTCATATGGAGTAAATAAAAACATTAAATGATTTTTCTAAGTGTTTGATTTTCCATCTGTGGTTTATCCCGTTACTAAATTCCCATAAAGTCGCATTTACTCATCTTAGGAGGGAAATACATCAGGCAGGAAGTCCTCTTGGCTGCAAGCTACAGGATGTGGCGTCTGAACGGGGAACAGCTCCCACCGTGGCTTCTGTCAGCCGAATGGCCACCAACCTGTGCTCTCCAGAGTTGTGGCCTCAGTTTCCCTACTGTCCTTCTAGAAAACAAAAAGGAGCCCTGGTGTCTGCACACCCGACTCTGCCTCTGGCTGTCAGCCGTGTGGCATGGGACGCAGGTCTGTTTCCATGGGAACTCCCAGATATTTCAGAATGCTTGGCATTCTGAAGCATCCCGTGAAGCCCTGTGTTAGTCTGTCCTGTGGTCAAGCAAGCAAACTGAGTTTAGACTGTCCCAGGAGGTGGGTGGCGCACAGCTCTGGCAGAGTTACCTGAGTAGGGAATGACATTGTGAGCGTGATGACGTCATCCTAACGGGCTGAGGCCCAGATGGAAGGAAATGGGAAGAAGAGGCATAGCCTAGTGCTAGCGTCCAACTGCCATGCCACCTAGGACGAAAGGTCTGCTCCAGGAGGGACTGACACCTCAACTTGTGAAGCAAACTGACCTTCCTCCTTACGATGATTCTGAGTTACCACAGAGGAAAAGCTCGTGCAAACATGAGCATGCTGTTGCCCATCTTCTTGGTTAGGACCTGGACACACACAGTCCCCAGAGCCTGGTTAGAGAGTGCGGGGGAGCGGGGGAGGGGGCGGGACTGGCACCATGCCTCCCAATGCTCTCAGACTGCGTCAGTTATAAGTCTGTGGTAGCAGTTGCCATCGGAGGTGGACAGTGGCTGGGCCTACCCAGTAGGCAGGGTATGGAGAGAGTGTTCCCCAAGCTGCCTGAAGGTGGCAGGTTCTGTGAGCCCTGTGCCAGCCCATTACCTACAAGACAAGCAGGCAGAGTTTTGAGCCCAGTGGACTGGAGAAAGCAGACGGAGAACCTCTTTACAGAGCACACACCTCCTCCTGGTGGAAGATGCGAGGCAGGGCCGCTTTACAAGACATTCCATAAAACCTTAACCTCCAGCCTGAAGTGACCTATAGTTGGGGTGGGTATGCTGCGCTCTGAAACAGCAGGATTCACAGCCTTGCCGGGGAGCCCTCTGTCCAGCTGACTGTAGGGAGGAGACTATCCGGGCCCCATCCTCCCTCCCCTGGGTAGAAGCGTTGAGTGTCTGGCACACCTGGAAGGAACCAGAAGAAACAGAAGAAAAAGGTTGGGGCTTCTAGAAACTGACTCAGATGTGGCCAGGGTGATCTCAGCTGTGGGGCATCTAGAAACCGCCCAGGTGTGGCCAGGCAGATCTCAACTGTGGGGTTTCTGTTGGCCCTGGGAACAACTTATACCTGCGTCTGCCAGTAGGGGCCTCGAAACAGGTTTTTTTTTTTTTATTTTTAAATTTTGTTTTACTGTCTTCTTTAGTCTCTCTCTGTGTCTGTGTGTCTGTGTTTCTCTCTGTCAATGTGTGTGTGTGTGTGTCTGTGTGTGTGTGTGTCTGTGTGGTGTGAGTGTGTTCATATGTATACAGGAAGTTCATATGTGCCCTTGGAAGCCAGAGAGGATGTCAGATCCCCTGGAGCCATCTGGCATGGGTGCTAGGAACCAAACTCAGGACCTCTGCAAGAGCAGTCCTCACTGTTAACCGCTGGGCCACATCTCCAATCCAGTTCCATTGGTTTTTATGGTTGCTGCTGATGCTGCTGTTGGGAGGGGCTATTTAGATTTGAGGTGTGTGTGTGTCTGTGTGTGTGTGTGTGTGTGTGTGTGTGAGAGAGAGAGAGAGAGAGAGAGAGAGAGAGAGAGAGAGAGAGAGAGAGAGAGAGAGAGAGAGACTAAGCTTTTAAGACGAGGTCTTCTTTGAAACTTGAAATTCTTCATCCTCCACTTCCCAACCCTTGGCCACAGAGTCTGTCACTAACCCTGGAGCCACAGAGTCTGTTACCAACCCTGGGCCACAGAGTCTGTCACTAACCCTGGAGCCACAGAGTCTGTCACCAACCCTGGGCCACAGATTCTGTCACCAACCCTAGGCCACAGAGTCTGTCACCAACCCTAGGCCACAGAGTCTGTCACCAACCCTGGAGCCACAGAGTCTGTCACCAACCCTGGAGCCACAGAGTCTGTCACAAACCCTGGAGCCACAGAGTCTGTCACCAACCCTGGAGCCACAGAGTCTGTCACCAACCCTGGAGCCACAGAGTCTGTCACCAATCCTGGGCCTCAGTCTGCCCCCAGCTGCTTAGTTTTTATTTTTTGTTGTTTTGGTTTGGTTTTGTCACATTCGATATTGAATTGTATTTTGTCCTACTAGAACATAAACAAACATGAAATGAGTATCATTTAATTGACAAAGACAAAATTTTCTTATAAATAAATAAGAAGTAATATCCTGAAAATGGGTTTGCATGTGGAAAAGGCATAATGAAGTTATTTAAAGAAACTGTTTTCTTGTAAACAATAAGATGAAGCCACCTTCAGTGAATTTTTTCAGCATTGCAGGATCACACTACTTTCAGTGGCTAAGAAATGCTTCTCTGGTGGGCTTAGCTTTAATCTATTTCTTGTTTTTTTAACATATATTAATTATACATAATAATGGGTTTCTTTTGGCATTTTCATATATATTATATAACATGATATTTTATATAAACTATGATCACATATACTTTGATCATGTTCACAGAGAGGCTCATGGCGTACCTTCCTTCTCTCCTGCCAGGGTTTTTCTGGCCCTGATGTTTTCTGCTATGAGTATCTTGGAGCAGAAGGACAGGAATGGCTGGTGTGAAGGAAGCTAAAAGTCACTCCACAGCAACCGTGACATGAAGAACCTCCACTGCAGAGTTAGAGGAAATGGATTGTTGCCCATAAAGTGGAAACTTACGGGTTCTTTGGGAAATTGGTTGGATGTTGTTTTGCTGGGCAAACACGTGAAGGAACATTTTGTGAGAATGGACACAGGTGTGAAAAGCTAAGGCAGACTCATGAAGGAACCTTTGGCTGAAGCAGACACAGGAGAGAGGATGTTCTGCTAAAGCAAGCACCTGAAAGAACATGTAATGAAGGATTCTTTGCTAACAACACACATGTGTTGGTCTGCCTTACATTGCCTAGTTGAGCTGCATTTGTCAGGACTCCATAGAGAAAAACATACCAAAAAACTTCAGGTATTATGCTGTGGGCTCCTTGCCATTTCTGAGTACTCATGCTGATTGGATGCACATGCTGAGGCAAGACCCATGCTGAGACAAGGCATGTGGAGGACACGTGATATCTGAAGAGTATAAATAGGACTCCATGGAGTGACAGAGACAGAGCTTGGCTTGCTGGGACAGCTAGATGTGCAAAATGTGGGTCTTCCATCTTTGCTGATCTTTGTTTTCCTGAGAGAGACACAGCTGAGAATTTCTCCTGGTGTTCCTGTTGGTCCCTCCTGCTGACTCAAGCTGAGGCTGAGGCCAGGCTGTCTCTGCTAGGTCATGTCACCACTGTTGTAACCCAACTCTTCCAAACCCGACTGCGGGTGTATCTGCGAAGTGTTTGAGAGTGGATCGAGCTGCTGCTGCTGACCTGTGAACTGAACTGCCGATTTCTAGACAACATAGATGGAGTTGCTCCAAAGAACCTTCCTAAACAGGTCCACTTTCCCCATATCCTTTCTTCTCCACTACCTCTAGTGGGTGGTGGGCTACAAAGGAGGTTAAAGCATTTAAGAACCATCATTAAAAATAAGATATGAAAAAATTAAAGTTACAGACACAGACAGGTTTAAAGATCTCTTCTAGGCACATCAGGCCACGGGATGGTTGGGTGGCCTTACAGGAGCTGCCTGTGAGTGAGGGCTGCCTCAGCCTCGGCCTCAGCCTCAGCCTCAGCCTCGGCCTCAGCCTCAGCCTCAGCCTCAGTGTGCCTTCCTAGGTGGTGTGAACTATCCTGGCTCCCTGTGGCTGAGCCCCCGGACTGATTGTGGAAGAGATAGGACACTGTAGATTACTGACCTGAGCTGTAGGGGTGCTGTATTTGTGCTTGGGATTTGCAGAACTACCCAGCAGTTAAGGATAGGGAAGTCTTGTAAGCTGGCATGGCCTGAGGTCAGGGGTCTGAGCTGGCATGGCCTGAGGTCAGGGGTCTGAGGCACAAGTATATCTAAGCTGTGCATTCTGGAGTCTTTCCAGAAGGGAAAGAAGAAAGGTTCTTGCTAACCCTCAGGCTGATGCTGATGTCCTTTCCTCCACAACTTCCTTGGGATCCAAGAGAAGACTCCTGGGTGTCTGGCTAAGGCCCAGGGAGCAGCTGGCTGGAGGGCCCCTGGTGCTGAGAATGTGGGCCTAGGTTTGAAACAAAGCTTGTCCATGGGCATGCAGAGTGATTCCTACAGTGTCGTATCTGCGTCTCTGGTACCCTGTTTCCTGCATTTGGTCAGATGTTAAAAGGCCCAGCACAATGCATGGTAGGCTGTCTGTTCTCGATGACAGCCGCTCTCCAGAGTCTGGGCCCAGAGAGGAGAGGTCGCCCACTCCCAACCACCCCTATGGCTCTTACGCCAATCATCCAAGAGACAAAGTTTCCCGAGTCAGCAGCACAGAAGAGAACAGGAGCTAGGTGGGGTCAGAACCTCCAGAAACTTAGTGTGGGCTTTTCCCATTTTTGAGCCCTGAAGAGAGAAGGCTCAGGAATCTTTGCTCTCCCAGGGAGGCATCCAGTGATGACCCCAGCAACGCTCACCTCAGCTGGAGGAGCTGAATCGGATGTGGTACCACACCCCTCTCCTCTGAACTTCTTCCGCAGAGACCTGGGCATCCCAGACTATGAACAGGCACCAGATCTACCCAGAGATTGCCCCCTTGTCCTTTTCAAAAGGCTTCCTGCAACCGCGGAGCTTTCTTTGACTCCATGGCAGACTAAGAGCCTTCCTGACCAACTCTCCCCAGAAACTCTCCCCATGAAAGTCCTCAGTGTCCTTCTCCTGCTGGTCACTGCACCAAGCCATTCACTACAAAGGACAGGGAGCTTCAATCTGAGTTCTGATTCTGTGGGGACCATAATGAGAGTGTTCCCTAGAGGAGGCAGGAGGGATTAGGAAAAATAAGAGACTGGTTATAATAGATGCCACTAAGGAGCTGAGAAGGTATACTGGCCGGGTTTGTGTGTCAACTTGACCCAAGCTGGAGTTATCACAGAGAAAGGAGCCTCTCTTGAGGAAATGCCTCCATGAAATCCAGCTGTAAGGTATTTTTTCAATTAGTGATCAAGAGGGGAGGGCCAAACCCATTTTGGGTGGAGTCATCCCTGGGCTGGTAGTCCTAGGTTCTAGAAGAAAGCAAGTGGAGCAAGCCAGTAAGCAACACCCCTCCATGGCCTCTGCATCAGCTCCTGCCCCCAAGTTCCTTCCCTGTGTGAGTTCCTGTCCTGACTTCCTCTGGTGATGAACAGCAATGTGGAAATGTAAGCTGAATAAACCCTGTCCTCCCCAGCTTGCTTCTTGGTCATGATGGTTTTTTGTTCAGGAATAGAAACCCTGACTAAGACAGTCCTCCTCCTAGAACAGTAATACCATGGACTATTTCACAAGAAAAAAAAAAAAACCTCAAGCCAACAGAGAGAAGAGTCAAGCAGTGAGTTCTAAGGAAGCAAGAAAGAGTGTGGGTTAAGGGACCATGCACCAAATCCTGTAGAACAACCTATGTTCAGCCAGCAAGGACTAGACATTGGGAAAGGACATAAAGGATATGCCAGCCCCTCTAGCAACTCAAGGTTACAGAAACAGAGGAGACAGAGGTACAGCAAGCATGGCAAATCTTTCCCTGGGAAAGTCACCCAAACTGGAGGAAAGGGAGCACCATCCAGGAGGATGTCTGGGAGGCTCCTTGCACTCCTACAATGAGGGTAGCAAATTGCCTCCTTTGCAGCCAGCAGAGAAGGGACTGTGGACATTAGCCTGGTCAAATACATATGGGCAGAAATCCCTTAGGAATGTGTCTCTCCAGAGTCAAAGGGTAAACATTCAAGAGATGGTTGCTTTTGCTTCTCGGGTCTAATCCCTGCCTGTGATACATATGTGTGTGTTGGGGGGGGGTCTGTGTGTGTATGTGTATGTGTGTGTATGTGTGTGTGTGCACATGGTATGTGTGTCTGTGTGGGTGTGGGTGTGCACGCATATGTGTGTATCTGTGTATGATGTGTGCATGTGTGTGTGCATGTGTGTGCATGTATGTGTGGTGTATGTGTGCATTTATGTGTATATGTGTGCATTGTCTACGTGTCTGGTGTGTTTGTGTGTCTGGTGTTTGTGTGTCTGGTGTGTTTGTGTGTGCAGATGGGGGGTGGTATGTGTGGGGGTGGATATGTGTGGGTGTGTCTGTGTGTGTATGTGCACATGTGGGTGGTATGGTGTGTGTCTAATGTGTGTGTGTCTGTGTCTCTGTGCATGTGTGCTTGTGCATAAGTGTGTGTGAAGTATGTGCATGTGTGTGTATATGTGTGTGGTGTGTGTGCTTGTGTGTGTATGTGTGTGTGTGTGTGTGTGTGTGTGTGTGTGTGTGTGTGATAGCTGGCCACACTGTAGCCAGTGACCTTGAGGATGAAAACACCTGCTGTAAGGAGAAAGTGGAAAGTGGAAGGAGCAAGGGTCATGCGCCAGCTCTGCACCAGCTGCCTCTGAACATTTCCCCTCAAGGTGTTGAGAAGGAGTAGGACAAGGCCAGTCATGAGATAAAGGAGACACTGAAGTCAGAGAGGGACAAGGAGACTGCAGAGTGCTCAACCAGGACAAGAAGCAAGAACAGAGGGCTTGCCTTTCTCCAGAGGACTGACCAGCACCTTCTTGTTCTTCAAGCTCCAGGTAAGGCATTTGATCAGAGAAGCCCTTCCAGATCATCCCAGTTAGCAATCCCAAAACCTGTGCACTCCAAGAAGCAGAGACATTCTACCTTCCCCCACCACACCCTCTGCTGTGTGGACAGATGGTGTGTGGTAATGAATAAATGGATAGATGGATAGATGCTGCAAATCCAGTGGATGGATGATAGACAGGCAACTGGTTGTTGGAAAGATGGTAGATGGGTGGGTGGATGGATGGATGGATGGATGGGTGGATGAGTGGGTGAGTGGATGGATGGATGGATGGGTGGATGGATGGATGGGTGGATGGATGGATGGATGGATGGGTGGATGGATGGATGGGTGGATGGATGGATGGATGGATGGATGGGTGGATGGATGGATAAATGGGTGGATGGGTGGATGGATGGATGGATGGATGGATGGATGGATGGATGGATGGATGGGTGGGTGGATGGATGGGTGGATGGGTGGATGGGTGGATGGGCGGATGGGTGGGGGAATGGGTGGATGGGTGGGTGAGGGAATGGATGGATGGGTGGATGAGTGGGTAGATGAATGGGTGGATAGGTGGGTGGATGGATGGATAGATGGGTGGATGGGTGAATGGATGGGTGGATGATGGGTAGGTGGAAAGTTCAGTGATTGCAAATAGGGATAATCCATGGTAAATTGGAGGATGGAAGAAAGTTGTGTGAATGGTTAGATGGATTAATGGACAGGTAAAAGGAAGGATAGATGGATAAATGGGCAGAGGGAAGGGTAGCAGATTGGTGAGGAAAGGGTTGGGCCCTCCTTCCAATCACATGGCCCTTCAATAGAAACTTGCTTAAATAAAAGCAATAACTGCTTCATCCACAGTAGCAGAGCAGGAGGCTCCACCTCCAGTTCAGAGTCACACAGATGGAAGCATCCATGACCTTTAGCACAGGCCAAGGCTGAAATGAACCAGCTGCTGGTCCTCTCTGAGCCTCAGTTCCCCCAGGTGGATGAAGGAATAGGCCAAAGGCATCGCTGAGCTGTAAAATCCAGTGTTTAAAGATCAACTTAGACAAAGCTGTGTTTTCCCAAGCCAGTGGCCCAGAAAGCCTGTTCAGTCTGAGACTCCAGGCTGTGAGCTGCAAGACCTTTAAACACCAGCAGTATGGTGCCTGTGGACCAGGGGTATCTTAGGAGCTATCTTATTCAGGGTTTTTATTGCTGCAATAAAACACCAAGACACCCGCCCCCCAAGCAAGCTGGGAAGGAAAGGGTTTATTCAGCTTACACTTCCACATTGCTGTTTTTCACCAAAGGAAGTCAGGACAGGAACTCACACAGGGCAGGAACTTGGAGGTAGGAGTGGATTCAGAGGCCATGGAGGGGTGTTTCTTACTGGCTTGCTTCCCCGGCTTGCTCAGAATGCCGCCTTATAGAACCCAGGACTGTCAGCCTAGGGATGACATGACTCACGATGGGCTGGGCCTTCTCTCCTTGCTCACTAACAGCTGGATCTCACGGAGGCATTTCCTCAGCGGAGACTGCTCACTCTGTGATAACTCCAGCTAGTGTCAAGTTGACACGTAAAACCAGCCAGTACAGGAGCTCTGAGCAAGGAGTGACAGACAAGTCTGGTTCAGGAGGGAGCCATGGGTCAGCATTCAGATTTGAGAGACCCAGAAATGTGGAACATGCTGTCCAAGGCTTCTGTCAGTCCACAGGACAGCTACAACCCTGGCTGCAGGCTCGGGCCATGCATTTCTGCTTCATACATGTCCTCTCCCATCCTGGACGAGTGTCTTCCCAGTGCCATTCAGAGTAGAGGTACTTCACTGCATCCAATTACTAGGACACAAATGTGGGCTCCAAAATCTAATAAAAGCTGGCATGCACACTAAGAGCCTGCAAAGTAGCTGGTAAAAATGTCCCTGTGTCCCAGCCAAGCAAGAGAGAGCCGGCAGCTCCACGAGTCTGTGTCTCTAGCCTCCCTCCAGATACCCTTTGTCTAGCAGAGTAAACAATTAGCCACCAAGATTTCTGTGCAGTGAACATGATTCAGTTTGGCACATACAATCCAAAAACAATGACGCATCCCCATAGAGGAGCAGCCCCCACCCCATGTGCTAATGGTTATGGCTAAATGAATGGCTGCCTAAGGCATGGCTGGGAGCCTTGCCTTGCTTGCTGTCAGGAGCTGGGAGCAGCTCCACACCCATGGCTGGATGAGGCGTAGGTTTCACAATGGTGTTGTGGGCCCTGGCGTTCAGATAGCTTGGGATGTGTTCACTGAGCTAGAGTGAATCCACACTGCCTTGGCACACTCTGAAAGCTTGCTAAGAACTGTCACCCCTGGGAACCCAACCTCTCAGGGAAGCCCACACTCAACCCATATTCTCAAAACCAGGGAGGCTGTCCCTGCCTTTCTCTCAGAACCTTTCTTCTCTTGGGGGTTCGGGGCACGGGGTTCTTGAACTCACTATGTAGAAGATAACAATATCAAACTGATCCTCCTCCCTCTGCCATGCAAGGGCTTGCGTTACTGGTGTGTGCCACCATGGCTGGGTTATGTAATGTTGAGGAGCAAACCTGAGACTCCATGAATGCTAAACAAGCACTCTCCCAGCTGAACCACACCCCAGACGCGACCCTCCCCACTCTTGACCTTGCCACCTCTAAGGCCATTATGTGTACAGGCCAAGCAAGCATTCTGAAAGACAGGAGTCATGTCTAGGAAAAGCAAGGGGACTTGGTCAACATCCAGTCATATGTACCTTCCCTCCTATGAGTCTGCCCAAGCTAGAGCATGTGGACACTAGCCAGCCCATGGGTAGGCAATGGGAATATGAGCTAGCAAGAGCCAGCCGGGTCCAGATAACCAATGCTGTGCTTTGCAATCTTACAACAGCTGTGTTTCCAGGCTGCTTGTTATACAGCAGAAGCTAACAGGTACACAGGTACACGGGTACACAGGTACACAGGAAAGCAAGAGGCCTCTAGCCAGAGTCAGGAGATCAAAGTCTCTGAGGCTGAAGGCAGGAAAATAACCCTTCTTGAGAATGTGCAGAACAGAGGAGCAGAGTCAAGGAGCCCCTCCAGAGAAGAGGAACACAGCTGTGATGGCGAAGGTAGTACCAATTCTAGACCCTCCCACTCTGTGTCCTGACACAGGGCCCTGGTTTTCACTCTTGAACCTCTTTGCGCTCTTCCCACACTGGGCCTGCGGAGAGACCATCCAGGCTGGTCCTGCTCTCAGGTCTCTCAACCCCGTGTGTCATCTTCTCCAACATCAGCTCCTTCCTGACACCTCCTGGTCCCTCTACCTGAGGTCTAATAAGTCTCTCGCATTACACATGCCCAGACGAACACACATTCCAGCCCTCAAAGCTGACCAGCCTCCTCAGCCTAGCTACTGGAGGCTCCCGGTCCTGTAGCCCCAGACACTGGCATTACACAGCATTGCTTCTCTGATCAAAACCATCATGGCTTCTGGCATACTTAGAGTAAGGGTGAGTCTGCAGATGTGTGGCTGAAAGGATGGGTGGAAAGTGTGTGGGCGTCATCATCGGCGTCCTGGGACATGGCCCCCAGAAGCACCACAATCTCATCCCCAACCACCTCCAAGTGTCTGCCCCCTTGCTGCTCCTAGAGCCTGGAGCATCCTCCTGCCTCAGGACCTTTGCACTTGCTGGGCTTTCCCCAGACAGCTCTGCAACTCTGAAGTGGAAACTTATGGGTTCTTTGGAAAGTCGGTTGGATGGCAAACACGGGAGGGAACATTTAGCTGAAGTGGACACAGGTGTGAAAGGCTAAGGTAGACATTTGGCTGAAACAGACACAGGAGAGAGGATGCTCTGCTAAAGCAAGCACGTGAAAGGACACGTGATGAAGGATTCTTTGCTAACAACATCCCTGTCTTAGTCCGCCTTACATTCTGTAGTTGAGCTGCATTTGTCAGGACTCCATAGAGAGAAACTCACCAAAAACCTTCTGGTGCTGTGCTGCAGTGTCTTGCCACTTCCTTGGACTTGGGTTGATTGGCAGAGTGATGTCAGCTGAGACAGACTCACATGCTGAGGCGAGATCCATGGAGTACAGGTGGTGTTTGGAGGGAGTATAAACAGGACTAACGGAGGCTGAGCTAGGCTTATAGAGCTAGCTGTGCAGTGCTTGTTGGTCACTAGTCTTTGCTGATCTTTGCCTCCCTGAAAGAGGCACAGCCCAGATCTTTTCCTGGCTGTTCCCCCTGGTCTCTCCCGCTGACTCGTGCTGAGGCTGAGGCCTGGCTGTCTCTCTTAGGCTGTGCCACTGCTGCTGATTCCTGTTTGCCATCCCGACTCTACTGAACTGGACTGCTGCTGTACCTGTGAAGTATTTGCGTGTGGATCGAGCTGCCGCTGCCTGTTGACCTATGAACTGAACTGCTGATTTCCAGACAACACAGGCAGGAGTTGCTCCAAAGAACCTTTCTAAACAGGTCTGCTTCTCCCATATCCTTTCTTTTCCACTGCCTTGGTGGGTGGTGGGCTACAGAGGTTAAAGTGTTTAAGAACCATCATTTAAAATAGGCATTTGAAAAAATTAAAGTTACACTACCCCTCCCTCACCTCCTCCCAACCTTCCCAAGAATCAGCAACAACACACATACATACACACATACACACACACACACACATACACATACACATACACACACATAAATACATATACGCACACATACATACATACACACATACACATATACATACACACAGACACACACACATACACACACATACACACATACATACATACATATACACATACATACATACATACATACATACACACATACACACATATACACATACATGCACATACACACATATACACACACATACACACGCACGCACACACACATATATGCACACATACACACAGACAAACACATACACACACACACATACATACACACAAACGCACACACATACACACATACATACACACATACACACACATACACACACATACACACATATACACACACATGCACATACACACATATACACACACATATACACACGTGTGCACACACATATATGCACACATACATACATTCATGCATACACACATACATACACATAAACACATACACACATACATACACACATATATACACACACACATACACACATATACACACATACATACATACACACAGACACACACACACGGATGCACATACACAATTGTTACCTCTTTCCCAGATGGCAGCTGCACCAGCACAGGTGTACCAGCACAGCTGCACTAGCACAGCTGCACCAGCACAGGTGCACCAGCACAGCTGCACCAGCACAGGTGTACCAGCACAGGTGTACCAGCACAGGTGTACCAGCACAGGTGCATCCTATTTTTCCTCCAGCTCTATCTAGACAGCAGAGTGTGGGTAGTAGGTGCTCAGTAAATTTTGCCCAAGGAATAACTGTACCAACATCAGTTGGCCAGACGTGCAGAAAGCATGGTCCCAGCATTCCTCCCTCTTCTCAAGGCCACACTGTGATTGACACTCCCTGATGTGCTATCCTGTCTAGAAGCCATTAAAGTGGCCCCTTCAGCTTCCTAGTGGGAATATAGTCAGCACACATCAGCAAGGATGCCTTAAAGACCATCCCAACTATGATGATATGATGAATCACTTAGCATTGCAACTAATATTCAATACATTCTTATATTTATAGTTAAAAAAAGTGCAGCTCTAAGTTCTTCCATCCCTGGAGGGCAAATCTTAGGAAGGGTATGTTCTTATGTGTGTATGTGGGTGTGATAAGTACACAATGCACCTTTAAGAGAGCTTACACATGTGTGCCGTGTGTGTGTGTGTGTACATATATAGAATGTGAGAATATGTGTGTGCATGTGTGTATGCATGTGTGAGTGGGTGGTGTGAATGCATGTGGGTGCGTGTGTGTGTGTGTTCTCACATGCATGTGTATGTGTGTATGAGTGTGTTGTGAGTGTATGTGTGCATTTAGTGTGTGAATATGTGTGTGTCAGTGCCTGTGTGAGTGTGTGAGTGCATGTATGTGAGTATATGAGTGCATGTGTATGTGCATGCATGTGCATGTATATGTGTGTATAAGTGTATGTGTGTGAGTATGTGTGTATATGTGTGCATATATACATGTGTATATGTGTATGGGTGTGTGTGAGTGTTCATGTGAGTATGTGTGTACACACATGCATGTGTATGTGTATATGAGTGTGTGTGCATGTGAGTGTGGGAGTGTGTGTGTATACACATGCATGTATATGTGTATAGGAGTATATGTGTGTGCATGTGCATGTGAGTGTGTGCACATGTGCATATGTGTATGAGTGTGTATGCATATCCATGTGAGTATGTGTATATGAGTGTGTGCATGTGTGTGTATGTGTGAGTTTGTGTGTGCATGCACACATGCATGTGTATGTGTGTATGAGTCTGTGTGTGAGTGCATAAGTATCTGTGTGTGTGAGTGTGTTGTATATGTGTGTGTGAGTGTGTGTCTGTGGTGCTGGAAGGGAGCAGACCTCAGTCTTTCAGTGTCCTCAGGCCTCCCGATGATCCTGAGGGAGCGTGCTGAAAATGACCCACTCAGAGTATCTGGAAACTTCAGAGGAAGGTACAAGACCCTGACAGCTAACACGTATGGCTGTCTCCTTAGATTTCTCTTTTTCACAGCAAATGCTCAGCCAACTTCAAGACTAATGCACTACAACCTGAGACCCACTGTGTGATCTCATGATACCCACCCATCTGCCTCCTCTGACTCCCCGTCTCCACTGCTGGTGATACAGCCAGGCTGGGGTCCCTGTTCCCCTTGTACAGAGCAATCCAGGAGCTGTGCCTCCCAGGCAGGTGAGCTCGGTTCTCTTTGTCTTTCTCTTAAGACCAAGGAAAAACTGCTTTTCAGTTCCATGTCTAACCTACTACTAACCCTGAGACAGAATTACCTACACAGAATTTTCTTCCTCATTTGAGTACAGTCACAATGGGTGACTAGATACCTATGGACTGCTCCCATTTCCATGCCCCAGGTCCCCCAGACCTGACATGCGCCATTGTCCCTGAACACCAAGTGCAGGAGCCTTTGACAAGCTGAAGAGGGACCGTCACTCCCTGGGCAAAGGAGCAGAGTGGCTCCATACATGGGTTGGGATCCAAATTCCCAGGATCTGACCCCCAGGTCAGACTTGCTGTGTGTGTGATCTTAGACAAGCTGCTTTTGCTTCTCTGAGTCTCAGCTCCAAACCTACAAAAGAAAACAATCCCCTTGGCCCTTCCAGGACTTTAAAGGGACCACAGACATCCCTGTGCTTAGCCCACAGTAGCAGGTTACTTAGAGATTCTGAGGAAGGTGGGTTGGGGCTGAACTCTATAGCCAGTGACCAGGTTTTCTGAAGGGTTCAGAGTCCCCCAACCTAGTATTCCTCATCCTCAGGAGTCCTTCACTGGGACTTTCAACTCAAATCCTGACAGACAGACCGGTGGCCAGCAGGAAAGGGAGGCTGAGGCCAGCAGCTGGCTCCCTTTTGATCTTTATTTAAAGAAGGGTTTGGAAATCCTGCAGAACTGAAAAAGCCTAAAGGGAGGCTATGCAGGGACAGAATTTTTTAAGCAGGCAGATCAAAGAGGGAGGCTGCTCCTAGAGCTCCCCACGTCTGAAGCCACCCTTTCATCCCTTGCCCTGCCTCAAGGTGCCAGGTGATGTGGGGTGAATCATCACAGCCATGTGTGCCAGGCAAGGGAGCCATGGCACTGAGGAGCCAGGCACCAAGGAGCCATGGCACCAAGGAGCCATGGCACTAAGGAGTCATGGCACTGAGGAGCCAGGCACCAAGGAGCCATGGCACCAAGGAGCCATGGCACTGAGGAGCCAGGCACCAAGGAGCCATGGCACTAAGGAGTCATGGCACTGAGGAGCCAGACACCAAGGAGCCATGGCACTAAGGAGCTGGAGACAGCTGGATCCCAAGGGCACACTGGCCAACCAGACTAACCTTTTTCAAAGTTCCAGGCTGGGGAGAGACCTTGTCTCAAATAAATAAATAAATAAATAAATAAATAAATAAATAAATAAATACGATGGAGGAGAGGCTAGAGAGATGAGTCCACAGTTAAGAGCACCTACTGCTCTTCTACAGGCCCAGGTTCAATTCCCAGCTCATGACCATCTATAACTCCAGTTCTGGGGATCTAAAACATTCCTCTGGCCTTCACATGGACCAGGTATACATTTGGTACACAGATATACATGCAGGCAAAACATGCACAAACACCTTAAAATTAATTATTTAATGAAAATAAAAATAATCATTATCATTATTGTTGATAATAATAATAACAATGAACAAGACCTGAGGTCAACCTCTAGCCTCCATGTACATCTATGTACACAAATGCACATGTGCGCGCATGCATGCACACACACACACACACACACACACACACACTTGGGGCTGATCTGCACCCTCACACCCTCCACCCAGGCTTGTTTCTTCACTGCTGTGAGAGTCGCCCACCCCACCCCCATCCTTGCACATGGTTCCCCCCCCTCACCAGTACTCCCTGTGCCCACGTGTTAACCCACAGCCTTCTCTGTCCTGTCAACAAGGAGGATCTGCCATCAGCAAGGTCACACCTACAGCTCATTTCTCAGAGAGCTGTCTGCAGCCCTTGTCATGTGCTCCTCATCCCTTTGTTCACGAGGGGTGAGATTCCATCTCCTCTCTGGCTAGGAGATGTATAACTCAAGGGCGAAGCTAAAGAAGAGAAAACTAGGACAGACTTCTGAGACGTGGAGGAGCCCGAGATACCCTTCACAGGTGAACTGCCTACTGTCCCCCAGGGGAGCGCTTTGTTTTTGATGAAACAGCTGACACTTGTCTCCAGGAGCTCAGACTGAAGAAACTGGGGCAGCAGCTATTTATCCCAGCCAGAGATTACAGCATCCTGGCCCGACATCCCCTGGGGATCCAGCTGACTACTCAACTAAAATACAAAATCGGGGCTCAAATGTGAGGCCTTTTTTATATGCCATGCAATGGTTGGCCAGCATCTTTCTGTCTTTCTGGCACAATCAGGAGCCAAAAACAGGTTACCAACAGGTGCTCAGCTGGGGTATTACCTTCTGCTATCTGGATGCAGACGCTAACTGCCCCTAAATAATTCAAGCCCAATAATTCAAGCCCATGGGATATAGACAATGCATGGGGGAATTAGAATTGACTAGTAAAGACTTGGAGAGAGGATGTGGGGGAGACCCAGGCTTCTGAGAAGGTGAGCAGCTTTGGGATACAGACCCACATCCTGCAGGACAACCCCCCTCCCCCAACACACACACA
>NW_022196900.1:113269995-113285957 GCF_008632895.1 Mastomys coucha
ACACACACACACACACACACACACACACACACACACACACACACACACCAGGCCTGGTTTCAGCACCAGGGCAGTGGACAGATCCCCACCTCTCTCATTGGGCCCAGCTCTCCAGGGGCCTGCAGCCTTCTTGGGAGAGACTTAGACTACTCTACCTTGTATTGGCACACCCCAGAAGAGAGAGATTTCCCTGGGGGATTGGATGGGGGCTGAAACACAGGGGAAGGGGTTGTTGGGTGAAAAGCCAGCCTCGTTTCCATCAGAGGCACTAGTGTGAGGGGATACAAGGTGCTCACAGGGTCTTCCCTACAACCGAAACTCTGCCAAACAGCTGTGTTGAATTAGTAATAAATAAGTCCCAGTGGTGACGGGTTCACCACCCATCTCAATGGTTTCCATTCCAGAATGAAAGACACACAGAACGAAAAGCCTTTATATTTTGATATACCTTAATCAGCACAATAGCTGAACGACTACCTAACCTCCACGTGGTTAATTCAACTCCCACCAATAATCCTGAGTTATTACTTATTAAACTCTATATTCCATCTTGGCTGCTCTGGACCCGGAGGGCTGTGCTGCAGGCTGCACTCCAGGCCTTGCTCTCCTGGGTCCTTCCCATGACAGCCATGCCTCCCTGTCCTGCACTCTTCTCGGGCATGATGTCTATCCTCTCCTCCACGCTCTCCCCACCTGGCAGATCTCCTCTTTCTCTTCCTCTGTCTCGGGAAATTTAAAAAACCTGCCTCTGTCTGTCCTTCCCAGCTATTGGCTGTTGGCATTTTTATTTACCAATCAGAACCAACTGGGGACAGGTTCCCAGAAGCTATGTGCAACAAGCATTTTTGGGGACCCACATTAATGTTAGAATGCAAACAGCATTAGGCCAAACCCACTACACAGCTGCAGTCAACTCGTTGCGCTCCTGTCCTGCCCTGGTCCATGCTTGCCATCCCTGCCTCTATTTATCTTGTACAGTACAAGTTACTATACAGTAGCTGCTCTCAAGTTCTAAGCTGGGGCTCTGCTCCTGTGGAATCCCAGAGTGGTCCACTGTGTAGAAGACAAGGGAGTTCTGAAAGAATTTTTGGTGTGCTTGACAAACCACACACCACACACACACACCGGAATATTCAAGACTATTTAGCAATAAGTCCTTGGCACCTTCAGTATGGATCTGGTGAGGTACGGACAAAGACCTCATCGTAATGCAGTCACTGACGCTGCTTGAGTTAGGCCACTCAGGCTAACGTGTGAAGTGTTAGTATCACGTAGATGGTAGGGATTCTCCTGTGGTAGTGCGCAGTGTTAGGAGGCAGAGGTGTGAGGAGAGCATTGGTTTGGGGTAGCCAGTGTGAAGAAGCAAGGAAAATTGTCAGAACGAGAGAGTGTGCTGGGTTCTCTAAAGTACTTAGACTTGAAGACATAGCCAAGTCTGACATGACCTGCCAGAGCCTGCTCTCAGTGCCGCCATGACAGCAGCAGCCAAAGAGCAGATCCAAGCTGCTCATCAAGCCTCTAATGTATTTGGGTGGGAGGCCTGTAGAAGAGGCTGGACATGCTAACGGGTTTCCTAGGCTCCTGCAGAAAACTGGTGGAGAAAGAGTGAGGTCCTGAGTCTGGAGAAGGAGACATCTATGTGAGTGCACCTAAGACTTTTTGACTCTATCTGCCAAATCCTCCAGCAGGAAAAAGGTCCCTCTCCTCTCCAGAGGCAGGGATGCCCCTAATTGCTGACACTAATATAGCAGAGCTTGATCTGACGGTGCTAGGGAGGGAGGTGATGCTCTGCCTTCTTAGCGTTCTCTGCTCCAGCTCATTACCCCAAGGACAGGCACTGGTGTCAGTCGGCAGCACAGCCCATGAAGGCTGTGAGAGACCCAGAGCAAGCAGAGGACAGAAATGCCAGATTTCCATTCCCACCTCTCAGGATCGGGGACAGCAGCAAAGTTAGCAGATTCACACATCTCAGTAGCTTGTGCCTTTGGGCACCACAGTGGTGGATTGGGCAAATCTGGAACACATGTCGATTTGAAGTCAGACAGTGCTTGAACTTTATAGCAGGCAGCCCACTGGCCTAAGACTTCAGCAGTGTTCCCGTGGACAGTTCCCTGGGCGTGGACAGTTCCCTGGGTGTGGACAGTTCCCTGGGTGTGGACAGTTCCCTGGGCATGGACAGTTCTGTGGGCGTGGACAGTTCTGTGGGCGTGGACAGCTCCGTGGGCATGGACAGTTCTGTGGACGTGGACAGTTCTATGGGTGTGGACAGTTCTGTGGACGTGGACAGTTCCCTGGGTGTGGACAGTTCCCTGGGCGTGGACAGTTCCCTGGGCGTGGATAGTTCCCTGGGCGTGGACAGTTCCGTGGGTGTGGACAGTTCCCTGGGCGTGGACAGTTCCGTGGGCGTGGACAGTTCCGTGGGCATGGACAGTTCTGTGGGCGTGGACAGATCTGTGAGCGTGGACAGTTCTGTGGGCGTGGTTGGTTCCCCGCACAACCCCTGCTACTTTCTGGCTTCCCATTCTGTTTCAGCACCCATTGCAATGTTGTAGAATGTCCCTCACATACGGAGAACCCTCAGAAGAGGATGCCTGGAAGCTGGAAGCTAAACACAACCTATCTCTTCTTCAGAGAGGAATTTCAATGTGTCTTGCTCAAGATTCCTCGGGAGTCTGCAGCAGGATTGGGCCCGGTCTCCTGTGTGGTAACTCAGCAGCTGAACCTTTGCTGGCTTCATTCTCTCTTTCTCTACACTGAGCTAAAGATCTCTCCTGCTTCTGGACAACCAACTCTAGATTCATCTCCTTGAACTGAAACCAGTGCCTCTGATGACGCTTCTCTCCACAGTGAGCGTCCACCCAGGGCACACGTGTCTATGATGCTCGTCTTGAGCAGAGGGGGGTAGATCTTAGGCAACCCAAGCTGACATGGGTGTCAACAATTCAGAACATTACCTATTTTCTTTTAGAATGTTCTCAAGGATTTAAAACAATATGACATTACATCATCCCCCTTTCTGAAGGCATTTTTACCTTACCTCAGCTCACCTAGGTTTATATATCCATTCCGAAAGTGGCCCTTCCTAATCCCTATGACCCCACCCCCACCCCCATTCCCCTTCCTAGTTGGCTTCCGGAACTCTATATCCAGCCATGAGGAGCAACTCAGTGCTCATTCTACCTCACTTAGCCTCACCTCCATCCCAGGCCCCAGGCTCAGCTAGCTACCTGGAGGAGCTGCCTCGCCTTCTGGGCTACCTGGGCCATTCCAGCCCGTCTCCTCCAGAGTTCTGACGCTTCCTCGGACAGGATGTGCCACTGTTCCCAGGACTCCTGAGGTTCCCTGCCTGTGGTAACCATGGCAACAATGTCACATCACCTGTGGACTTAGCACATGGACCTTGGACATCTGTCTCACTGTCTCTTGTCCACTCTGTAACTCTGACTGCAGCAGAGTTCAGGGCTCATATCAGGTGTGTGATGGGCACATTTGCTTGAAAAGGAGATGGGTACACAACTGACATCTGCAGAGAGTCCTGCCAGGCCACCACTGATGTATTTTGCTGTAATACTGCTCCACAGATTGAATAGTATGAAACAGGAGATGCCTTTGCCATGGGTCTGGGAACTAGACGTCTAAACTACGGGTTTCAGCGGGTGTTGAAGTCACGGGTATAGTGGTTATGGTAGATGGGTTAGGAAGCACAGAGGGAGAGCCCAGAGAGTACTCGAGGAGCATCAAGGAGAAGAATGGAGAGTGCTCAGTGCTCGGGGCACCAAGGGGAAGCACAAAGAGTGCTCAGGGAGCACAGAGAGTGTAGTGCACCAATGGGCAGCTGTCTAGAGTAGAATGCAGACAGACAGGAGTACCTCCAGGTCACTGAATCAGGGACCTCTGGCCAGTCAAGTCCACCATGGCTTCTCCCAGCTTCCAGTGGTTTCTGGAAATCATCAACATTCTTCAGGTGCATCTGTATCCTCCCAGTTGCAGCCTTGCCATGTTACTCTGTCATGTGCCTCTGTTGGCCCAGCATTTTCTCTTCCTAGGAGGATACCGATCGTATTGGAATAATACTGCTCCAGTGACATCATCCTAACTCTGTTGTGTTGCCGTGTTGCTTGCTTCTGTGTATCGGTGGTCAAACTCCTGAGAATAACATGAAGGTAGGATCCTTTGTCTTGTGGGTTCCGAGGTGTGTCACTAGGAACAGTCTTTAGGGTTTTAAGAGCCGACACTATTTCCTAATACTTCTGTCTTAGTTAGGGTTTTACTGTTGTGAACAGACATCATGACCAAGGCAACTCTCATAAGGACAACAGTTAACTGGGGCTGGCTTACAGGTTGAGAGGTTCAGTCCATTATCATCAAGGCAGGAGCATGGAGAAGCTGAGAGTTCTACATCTTCACCTGAAGGCTGCTAACAAAATACTGGCTTCTAGGCCACTAGGATGAGGGTCTTAGAGCCCACACCCACAGTGACACACCTACCCCAACAGGACCAAACCTTCTAGTAGTGCCACTTCCTGAGCTGAGCACATACAAACCATCATGGTCTCCCTCTGCCATATGGTTGTTGTCTCAGATGCAAGCTTTCAGCACCATGCCTGCCTGCCTGCCTGCCTGCCTGCCTGCCTGCCTGCCTGCCTGCTGCCATGCTCCCCACTGTAACGGTTATGGACTCACTCTGAAACCAAGAGCCCCCAATAAACTCTTCTTTGTGTAAGTTTCCTTGGTCACAGTGTCTCTTCACTGTAGAAAAGTAACTAAGACACAGGTTTACATCCACACCTTTCCTCTGCCCCCTGCCTGCAGGCGGACAACAGCAAGGGGCCCGGGGCAGAGTTCTTATCCAGAGGTCTGGGAATTTAGATGGCAATAAATCACATGTTAACCTTCACTTGCCTGAGGCCATCTCATGGCACCTCTCTCTATCATGAACATGAGTATTGCCACCTGCATGGGGCAGCTTCATGGAACTCAGAGCTCTGTGACAGACAAATCTTGTGCATCCTATGTCTCAAGAGAGGCTGAGGATACGTAACATCCTCTACTCCTCTCTCCTTCAACATTCTGAGCTTAATTAGACCTGCTGTGGCATTTGATAAATTGTACACGTCCATTCCTCAAACGTGTTTGTAAACAGAGTGATAACCACATCTCAGCCTGTCTCTTTTGAAACTGTGCTGTATTCAGAATTCAGTGTGTGTGTGTGTGTGTGTGTGTGATGGCTATTCCTGGTTGCCAACTTGACTATATCTAGAATGAACTACAATCTAGAATTGGAGGACTCACCCATGATCCAGATCTTGAGGCTAGAAGACACAAGTTTCTGACCTGGATTTTAGGCCCAGCAAGGTAGTACACACCTTTAATCCCAGGAGATTAAGGCAAAGAGATCTCTGAGTTTAAGGCCAGCCTGGGACAAACAATTCCCAGATGCAGGCGTGGTGGTACCTACCTTTAACCTGGGCCACACCTTCTGCTGGAGGCCTACATAGAAACTTTGGAAGAGGGAAGATCCTCTCTTCAACGCTTGCACTTACTTGCCAGCACATCTGTTGGAACCTACTTCTACAGAAGACCAGCTGAAACAACTAGCCTTGTGGGACTGAGTAACTTCTAGATTCTTGGACTTCCCATCCACAGCTGACCATTGTTGGGGAGTTGGACTATAAACTATAAGTCATCATAATCAATTCCCTCAATACAGAAAGACATTCCATGCATTCTGTGACTCTAGAGAACCTTGACTAATACAGTTTGTGTGTGTGTGTGTGTGTGTGTGTGTGTGTGTGTTCATGTTCTTAAGTTTGGGGCACACATTTACATAAATACATGGAGGCCAGAGGTAGATGTTATATCCCTTCTTCCACCACTCTCTACCTTATATATGGAGTTAAGATCTCTCACTTGAATCCAGAGTCTGCCAACTGAGCTGGTCTAGCTAGCTAACTTGGTTCCAGAATCCTACCTCTACCTCCTGAGAGCTTGGATTATAAGTGACAGCCATGCTTATCCAGAATCAATACGGATGCTGTAGATCCAAACTCCAGTCCTTGTGTTACCATGATGTCAGAGTTTATGTCAATGAGACACAAATCTAGACATACCCAGCAAGAGAGAGTTGATGAATCACCTCTATCGGGTTTGTGTGTAGACATATCTATGTAACATTTTTCTTAATCTCTCATTGATATATGAAGGGGTAGACTGTTGTGGTCCTCCTCGTCCAGCAAGAAAGACACAACTACACGAGCTCTTCCTTTTGCAGTTTATTTCAGGAAACTTTTACAATGCTTCTCCCTCCTGCTCTCTCCTGCCTGCTTCTCCTCCTGCTCTAATCTTATTGTCTTCTGCAGCTCCTGCCTCTCTGGAGCTCACTTAAGCTCCGCCTCCTGGCCCACCCTCGGCTGTTGAGTACTCCCAAGCTTAGCCAATCCCAATGGGCCATGTAACAAAAGCAGATAGATCACCAGATGTAGAAGCAACCAATAGCAACAAGCTTAGCCAAATAAGGGCTTTGTTTACGAGGCCGCTTGCTCTGGCTGGGCTCTCCACAGTAGACTACTTTGGGCATGTTCTAAAATGGCTATTGCTAGAGTTTGGGTCTCTAACGCCCCTCGACGGCATGTGTTGAAGAGTTGGTTGTGGTGTTTGTGGGATGAGAAAAACCACTGGGGGTAGGATCCAATGAGAGGAAGCTAGGTAATTGGGGTCATGCTCCTGAAGGGATGCTGAGAGCCTAGGTCCTTCCTCTTCCTCTCTTCACTTCCCAGCCACCTTGAGAGGAGCGGTTTTCTCCAGCACATGCCTCACCTTGCCACGCCTCATCATGGACCCACAGCAATGCATCAACTGATCACAGGCTGAACCTCTGAAACTGTGAGCCATACAGACCTTTCCTCTTTGGAAGGTGATTGGTTGAGCTGTGTTGTTATAGTGATGCGTGTCTCTGTAGCCAGTTGTTCTGTAAGATTTTTCACATAGAATCCAGTCACCTCAGATGATGAGGGAGAAGACAGCTGCACAAGGTAAAATTCCTTTCCAAACAAGGGAATTTAGGGTTAGCGAGATACTTTCAGGGGTAAAGGTAGCCTGATGTCCTGAGTTCAATCCCTAGGTCCCACACAGTAGAAATAAGAGCGCACACGCCACCATGCCTAGCTGTAACTCTCCTTCATAAAGCCCGCATTCACTCGGCATGCTCACCGAATCCATGTTTATTCTTCATTGTCATGAGAACTAACCTGAAGCCACTGTGTAGACCTGACCTGTGTTAATGGTTGGGCATATAGCACAATAGTTAGGATCCTGGCTCTAGCACACTGGGACCAAGAAAAGTCCCACCATGTTCCTAACTCCCACATGAGAGAGAAGGGGAGGATCCTAAGACTCGGGAAACAAGTGAAACAAAGAAGTGAGCAAAACTTACAAGGCCCTGAAACTTACAGGATCCACAAGGGTCTCACCCAAGGCCATACAAGCAGTAACTGCTAGGAGAGGAGGCTCTTCTGACGTCTTAGCTGCAAGGCATGCAGCTGGGGGTGTTGCTTTCCTGAGGTTCCAGGGGTGCTGCTTTCCTGAGCCATCAGTCAGACTGCAGTCCTGAGGGTTATTTTGAGTCACCCATGCACCCATTAGTACCCTTCCCAGAACACCCTCGCCGATTCATGAGGCTAGACTTGAGAAGGATGATTTCTTTAGTCTGTCTCTAATGCCCCGTCTGGGATGTACAAACATTTGCTTGCACCTGGTTGCTCCTGAAAGGACAAGGGGTTCCTAGGCAGACATGGAAATGGCACCAGGAATCTCAATACAGCCCAGGCTCCTCAGGCAAAGGGCAGTTCTCTTTAGCTTACCTGGGAAAGACAGTCAAACTGAGAGCTTCCACAAGACTAAAGCAGAAATAAGTGGCACAAAGTCCCATTTCTCCACCTGGGCCTGTGACCCTAAGCCTCCTTGAGGCCCAGTACCTTCCAAGACATCTAGACCCATCTGCAGGACTGTAGCGGGATCCAAACTGGCTTTGCCTCGCTGTGTGCCCCTTCTCGAATAGGGCTAATAATCTATTTGTATTCACAAAACTATTGTTAGGAAGATTAATTAAAGGGAGAGTATTTTTAACCATCTGTACTAATTCAGGGAAGGAATTTAGAATATAATAGTGTTATCTGTAGCTGAGGAATTCACACATCCCTCTTGGAATCAGAATATTAATGTCTCTCCAAGAGACTATGCCACACTGACAAATTATCTCAGCTCTTCTCCTAAATTAGTCAAATTAAACGAGGATAATCTAAAATGTTCGGGTTACAAGGGAAATGGCATTTCTGTGCCTCTGAGGAGATGGGTTTCTCCCCTAAGTTTTGGGCAAACACATCTCCAGATGGTGGGTTAGGCACCCCTCCCCCATACACACCACAGCTGCTGCTCCTGGAGCTAGAGCAGAGGAAGGCCTGAGGGCAGGAGGATAAGACAGTGTGGTAATCCTGGCAGCCTCTGCTGCAGAGGGAAGTGACCCACTGGAAGTTCTTGCAGGTCACCTACATCACCTCTGCTTTATCCTATTTCCTAGACCATACTCCCTGTGTGGCTCCCCCTTGTGGGAGAATGCTACTTGGAAAGCACCAGTGTCCACTCAGGAAATGTCACCAAGCTTGGCCTTCGGGACGCTGGGATTGTAGATGTGCACATCATGGCTTCCCTGGAAGGTTTAAACCAGGTAGAAGCAGCTTGCTTTTCCTCCTGGATGACACTGATTCCTGGGGTGTGTTCTAGGCCTTGGTCCAGGGAAGATTTCCACAGGACTGATGAACCATGAGGAAGAGATGGGAGGGTAGAGTGTGCTCTTGGGTCAGGACCAGGTTTGACTTTGACCCACCTTTCCTGGTTTCTCTCTATGGCTTCCTTGGCCACTGATGGCAGCGTCCATATGTTGCCTGTCTTTGTTAGGGGTTTACTGCTGTGAACAGACACCATGACCAAGGCAACTCTTAGAAGGACAACATTTAACTGGGGCTGGCTTACAGGTTCAGGGGTTCAGTCCATTATCATCAAGGTGGGAGCACGGCAGCATCCAGGCAGACATGGTGCAGGCAGAGCTGAGAGAGTTCTACATCTTCATCTGAAGGCTGCTAGTGGAAGACTGGCTTCCAGGCAGCTAGGATGAGAGTCTTAAAGCCCACACCCACAGTGGCACACCCACTCCAACAATAGTGCCACTCCCTAGGCCAAGCATCTACAAACAATCACATTGCCCCTCTCAATCCTCAGAGGGCCTCCTTCAACCTGATCTTCTACCCTGATGCTCTATCTCTGTGTCTTGTTGAGCCCATCCCCCTCTCCTTCCTGTGGCAGGGATCTTGGCTCCTTTCTTAGTACAAACTGTGTGGCTGCTTCTCTAAGGCCCACTCACATCAGTAGGTCAATGCTTCTCTAAGGCTCACTCACATCAGTAGGTCAAGCCACTTGCCTTCTCATCCAAGGAGTGGGGGAGGGCTGTCCTTGTGAGATTGTCTCTATCACAGTAAGAGATACAAGAGAGCTTGTTCTTCCCACATGGCTGCAGTCAGACAGCTTTGGAAAGACAAGAAAAGAGGCCAGACTGCCTTAATGTCTACCCTCTAAACAATGAATCATCATGGCTGCTGCCCCAAAGCCATCGTATTTCATGGCATTTTGTAACACCCCAACCATACTGAGAGAGTGGGTACTTGTCTCCTAAAGTCATCACTTTTAGTTACATCGTGATTAAACAGCTAAATACTTCCTGTATCCCTTGCAGGCTGCTTGTGGCCATGTATCTAGACTCCAAGTGGCACAGGGTGACAAGAGTCCACCATTAGCCACACCTGAAGAATATAAGCTCTCCCTTCTGCCCTTAAGCACAGTGGTCCTACAAGAAGACGTAGCAGCCATATCAAGACAAGAGGAGAAAGGCCTTTGACCTTGCAGAGTTGTCGTAAAAGACCTGGGTTACTTGTCCTTGGAATATGGCATGCCAAGAGAATAGCCTCTCAGCTGTTCCTGCAGGGTTATATCTCTCTCCTGCTACGATACATTCTGGGTTAATTTCTGCTGCCTCCCTTAAAGGCAACTTAAGGGAGGAAGGGGCTGTGTGGCTGTCATGGTTTGTATATGTTTAGCCCAGGGAGTGCCACTATTAGAAGGTCCTGTTGGAGTGGGTGTGACCTTGTTGGAGTAAGTGTGTCACTGTGGGCATGGGCTTAAGAACCTAATCCTAGCAGCCTTCAGATGAAGATGTGGAACTCTCAACTCCTCCTGCACCGTGCCTGCCTGGATGCTGCCATGTTCCCACCTTGATGATAATGGACTGAACCTCTGAACCTGTAAGCCAGCCTCAATTAAATGTTGTCCTTTATAAGAGTTGCCTTGGTCATGGTGTCTATTCACAGCAGTCACACCCTCACTAAGAAAGTGACTCACAGTTTCCACTCACAACCCCTCGTTGCAGGGAAGTCAAATGTGAAGAACTTGAAGCAGCCGGTCACACCACAGCCACCGTGAAGGACAGTTTGCCCTCTCCAGTTACACAGCCAAGATGTCCTCACCTAGGGAATGGTCTTACTGCAACGTTAAGAAGGGTCTTCCTCATCAACTAGCACAGTCAAGGAAATTCTTCACGGACACTCTCAGAGGCTAGCCTTAATCTCGATATTTCCTAACAGGTACACCTAGCGGCTTGCCTCCCATGCATTGAGTTGAAGGTGAATGCAGACATTCACACAGAGGCTGCATTTTAACCCAGCACAGGAGCTTCATCTACTCAGGGCTCATCACTGATATGTTTCTGTAGAGCCAGAAACCAGCCCTTCTGTTCGTGGAATTTGTTTTGTTTTGTTTTTGGGTTTTTTGTTTCTAGCAGTACTGTGGCAATTTCCTATTCTGAGAGGAAAAACATCTCACATCATCCCCATGAATAAAAGCACCTAGTATTGTGTTGATAAAGGTGATGCCAACTGTTCCAGTAAAGCTCAGAGTATAGGGCCCCTTAGCAACAACACACAACAACCTGAGGGCTGGCTCCGAGGGACAGGGTGTCATGGACTGCTTTGCCTGGGGATCCAGAGCCTCCCATGCACCAGACTTTGGGAACTAATAGGGTTTGTCTACATAGACATCCCAGGGCCAGAGGGCAGTTACAGCTAGGGGTGGAGGGTCAGGGGACACGTCAGCTAGAATTACAGCTGGCCAGGTAGCCTGGGCTTCCTTTCCCTTTCTGCAGGCATTCCCATGGAAGACCAACTGCTGGCCTGAGTCTTGATCAAATGTGGCCACAGTCTTCCACAGCCCCTTGGCCTAGTGCAATAGGAAGCCCCTTCTGTGTTCTTGCCCAGGCTGATCCTTCTGAGGGGACACATGTTCTTCCACACCCCTGCTCATGGAGTAGGGCCTGGTCAAGACTTTGGGGCTCTGCCCAGGCCTTGCAAGGCTTTAAGGTCTATCCATGATGTTGAGGTCTAGCCTGGGCTGTGGGGTCTGTCTGGTACTGTGTTTGACTGTGGCTCATCTGCCTGCTCTGACTCTAGCCTTCACCTAGAGTGCTGTGTGGCAGTGGTGCTTGGCCTGGCCTCAGGCACAAATCTCTCCCATTTGTTGTGGCCAAGATTCAAAAGAATCTCTTGGTTTTTTTTTTTTTTTCTTCTTAATTGACATTGTTATTTAAGAACAGTTTGGGTCCACAGAAAAATTGGCCAGAAAGTACTAGAAGTCCTCCCCTGTCCACAGCCCCCATTGTCAGTGTCCTATCAGACACTATCAGACAGGGAAACTGGTACTTCAGTGAACCTGCCCTGAACATCATTGTCATCATCTCTCAGAGTCCATGGACAACATGGGAGCCACTGCCTGTGCTTAGGGCACACACAGACACACACCTGCGCACGAACACACACACACAGACACATACACACACACAGTCAGACACATACACATACACAGTATGCATGTACATACACACACATGCACACACACAGACACACACACACATGCACACAGACACACTCACAAACACACACATGCACATGCATGCACACACATACAAATACACAAAAAATACACACATGCATGTGCACATGTACACACATACAGAGAAGGACACGTGCATGCACATACACAAACACAGGCATGCACATACAGGCATGTACACACAGACAGACATATACATATAGACATGCACACATGCATGTGTACACATGCACGCCTGCACACAATGCACACCTGCACACACAAATACACACACATACATATATTGTATACACAAACACACACACACTCCAGACCTCCAAGGAAGGGAGTGTTCCTGTCATGTGGAAAACAAGCCCGACAGGCGCACTGCAAACCGTGACAGCCCCTTCAAGCCCAGAGCTGCTTTATGTGGAGTGGAAGAGAGAGAAAGACAATTTACAATTGCAAATTGTAACTTCTCTCTGCCAGCTCAAGAGACAGATGGTGATGATGTATTCCAGGAATGAACGAGTTGGAACATCCCACTGAGTGGCAGAGGTGTGGCTCCCCACAAGGCCACCACCGTGCTCCCCACAAGGCCACCACCGTGCTCCCCACAAGGCCACCACCGTGCTCCCCACAAGGCCACCACTGTGCTCCCCACAAGGCCACCACCATGCTCCCCACAAGGCCACCACCGTGCTCCCAACCTTGATCAGCTTTTGGGAGGCACCTGCTTACACCCTCTCCTGTCTCCTCAGCATCCTCCATCCTGCATGCTTACTGCCCCGTAGGGGTCAGAAATTCAACACTCCACCAGTGCTGAAGCCCACAGGAACAGGTAGGTATCTGTGCTGCCTAGAAGTCGTTGGTAGGCAGGTTGGGGGCAGACAAGTCTCCTCCTTCTCACGGCTTCTCAAGTGAAGGACAGTCAGTGAGCCCCTGCAGCTGCCAGGACTCACTCCACCCCAAATTTCAGCAAAGGATGCTCCAATATGGGGGTGCAGGAGCAGGCTGAGTCACAGGGAGGAGGAGCCAGGACCTTGATAGACAGCAGTGTACAAAAAGTTTGGTGTGTCTGGCACTACATGACCCTGCATCCACCAAGGCCACAGGAGGCCATAATGCTGTTCTTTTCAGAAGCAAAGAAAAAAGGCTCTGACCCATGGGAGATGAACACAGAAAGAATGGTCACCTCACCTAAGGCACTGCCATCCTCAAAGCTCAGTCAGTGAGCTCTGTGGCTGTTTAAAGGGTTGTGCCAGCAGAGACGACAAGGACAGACCCCTGAAGGGTTGTCACAGTTAGATCCTGGCCACAAGAAATGGGAGAGATCTGTGCCTGAGGCCAGGCCAAACACCACTACCACACAGCACTCTAGGTGAAGGCTAGAGTCAGAGCAGGCAGATGACCCACGATCAAATACAGTGCCAGACAGATCCCACAGCCCAGGCTAGACCTCAACATCATGGATAGACCTTAAAGCCTTGCAAGGCCTGAACAGAGCCCCAAAGCCTTGACCAGGCCCTACTCCATGAGCAGGGGTGTGGAAGAACATGTGTCCCCTCAGAAGGATCAGCCTGGGCAAGAACACAGAAGGGGCTTCCTATTGCACTAGGCCAAGGGGCTGTGGAAGACTGTGGCCACATTTGATCAAGACTCAGGCCAGCAGCTGATCTTCCATGGGAATGCCTGCAGAAAGGGAAAGGAAGCCCAGGCTACCTGGCCAGCTGTAATTCTAGCTGACGTGTCCCCTGACCCCTACCTGTAATTGCCCTCTGGCCCTGTCTAGGTTGACAAACCCTATTAGTTCCCAAAGTCTGGTGCATGGGAGGCTCTGGGGTCTCTAGACAAAGCAAGGTTTGCAACCCCAGAGCCAGCCCTCTGCCTCGGGGTCCTTGAGAGGTCACGAGGTAAGAAGGACATGGTCCATCTCAGACACCAGGCATGGAAGCCCAGACAGGGCTGGAAGAGCATTGTGTCTGAGGTGTTGTCCTGAGCAAGTGGGACTTGCTTCTCGCGCCTGCAGTTATACGTTTGTGAGTTGTGAAATTAATCCTGCAAATATTTACACGCAGCTTTACTCTTCCGAGGGGAAGGATGAAGATGCTGGCAAAACGCCCACCTAAACCTCCCTCTCCCTGAGCTCTGGCTTTCAAAAAGATCCTGGGGCTGTTTAGGAAGCCAAGTTCCTTATCCCTCCAGTGGGACACCAGGCCCTAGACTCCAAAGGTGAGTGGCAGCCCATTCCACCTCTGAGTTACCTTCCGGGATATAACAGGCCCATTGACTGAGGGATTTGAACACACAGATGCTGTCCCATGGCCCTGAAAGCTGAAGGACCCAAATCACTGGGCAGCGAGGGCAGCTCGTCCTGAGATTCTCCCGGCTCCTAGGGGCATCCTCATAGCCTCTCCATTGTGCTTTAACCTCCAGTGCTTTTTTTCCACTTAGCATGTTTATTTGTTTTTAATTTTTTTATTAAGATTCCTTTTTTATTATGTGTGTGAGCATGTATCTACAGAGGCCAGAAAAGGCTGTCAGATCCCCTAAATCTGGAGTTTCGGGTGGTTGTGAGCTAGCAGATGTGTGTGCTAGGAACTAAACTCCAGTCTTCTGCAAGAATAGCAAAACTCTCAACTGCTGAGCCATCTCTCCAGCCTGTTTGGCGTGTGTCTGTCTGTCTATCTGTTTGTAACAGAATTTTGGTGTATATCCTATATCTCCAGCTCAATACTTTCCTACCTGTGTGCTGGAGCAAGGGTGATGTCAGTGTTTTCCTTTACAGGTTTCTGCCTTGTCTTTTGAGATGGGATTTCTCACTGTGGCAGGCTCTTTCACTGAGGCAGGCTCTCTCACTGAGACAGGATCTCTCACTGAGGCAGGCTCTCTCACTGAGACAGCACCTCTCACTGAGGCAGGCTCTCTCACTGAGGCAGGCTCTCTCACTGAGGCAGGCTCTCTCACTCACTGGATCTGCAGCTCACTAACTGGTTAGACTGGCTGGCTGATGAGTTCTAAGTACCTTGCCTGTCCTTAGACTTGCATCAAACCTATAGGGGTGCATGACTACCTTCAGCTATTTTTTCACATGGGCACTAGGGACCTGAATTCAGGACCTTGTGCTCAACAGCAGGTGCTAAGCGGACGGAGCCATCTCCGCGGCCTCCTTCCTTCAGCAAGCTGTCTGTTTCCATCACGTGAGTCACAGATACAATGTATCATCTGAACACAGACCCGCAGCAGCCCCCTTCCTTCAGCAAGCGTCTGTTTCCATTATTAGCTATTTGGCCCAGATACAAAGTATCTGAACACAAAACTGAGAAATCACAGAGGTGCCTCTGGACCCCAATTCACACCTACAACATGGTGGAGACACAATTCAACCCTAGAAGTCTCTGTAGGCAGGACCTGGGAGGCTGTCAGCTGTGAAGGGCATCACCCAGCAGCCCTGTGACCACCAGGCTCCTGGGCAAGAGAGGACATTAGCAATCCACCAGCAGGGGAAATCCTTTCAAAGCAACCAAGATTCCTTGAAATCAAAGAGTAGAGCATGAGGTCAGGCCCCCTGAGCCAGACAACCCACCTCTCTGGCTAAGGGTGCCGCTCACTGGTGGACAGTGTTACTTGCTAAGACCAGCATTTCAGGAAAAAAAAAAAAAAAGGCAAATATGGCAGTCCTTGGAAGGGAGGGAAGCTTTGGAGGTTCATTTGGATTCGATAATGAATAATTTATAGGAGAGCTTTTCTGTAGCCCGGCATTCCACAATAAATGTTCCACGAGAATGTACGCAAATATTTCAACACCAATATCTCTCTGGTGGATTCGGCTGACAGCCCAAACCAGATTTGAGTTGCTACATTGCTTATTTACGAAAAATATCATAATCTTGCTTTTATTTGCATTTTTCCAAGCATTGGCGGGTGATTTGAGAGGCATGGTGGCAAACATAGCAGCTGGTGCTGGCTCCAGGGGAGGGAGGGAGGGAGGGAGG
>NW_022196900.1:113286114-113291104 GCF_008632895.1 Mastomys coucha
GGGAAGGGCACAGGGGGGAGGGTTGGAAGGGAGAGATGGAGGGAGGGAGGGAGGAGGGAGGGAGGAAGGAAGAAATAGAAGGGGGTGGGAGGAGGCATGGAGGGCTGGGAGAGATGGGGAAGGAGGAAGAGGAGGGGCAGAGAGGGAGGGATGAAGGGAGAGATGGAGGAGTGAGGGAGGGAGAGAAAAGAGGGATAGAGAGGAAGGGCACAGAGGGAGGGGCAGAAAGGGAGGGGAAGAAGGCAGGATGGAGGGGAGATGGAGAGAAAAGGGATAAGGGAGAGGGAAGAGTAGGAGCAGGAGGGAGGGAGACGGATGGAAGATAGGGAAAAATCAGGAGAGTGGAAAGAAGGAAGGAAGGAAGGAAGGGAGAAGAGAGCTGCAGGAGGGATGGAGAAGAGGGCAGGGAGGGAAGGAGAGGGCATGGAGGGGAGAAAAGGAAGATAGGAAGAAAGGAGGAAAGAGGGGGCACCAGGGTAGAGAGGAAACAGAACAGGGAGGAAGGAGGGCCTTGGCGTGGAGCAGAGATAGGGGACAAGGACAAGGCCCACAGCTCTTGATGGACAGCTATTTGATTTGGGCAAGTTTGATAGCTTCTCTGCATCTCCCTTCCCAAGGGGAACCTGGGAAGCAACCAGGTGGATGTGGTCCACAGCCTTGATGCAGAGCTGCGGCAACTCCACAGGGCACCAAGAAAAGGCTTGTGGTTGGACCCCATATAAGTGTTTCTTGAGGAAAAGAAAGGTGACCCAGGATGTAGAGTTTCTCCTGAGCCCCTTGATAAGCCTCTAATGAACCCAGCACAGAAGCCTGAATGATCTACTCATGTATCTGTCCACTCATGCCTGCTCACCTCACCAGACATGGTCTTCCTATTTCCTTGTCCATAATTACCTCAGCCAACAAGCATGTAAGTTCTCAGGTTGCCTATCATAGGTCCAGGAGCAAGCGCATAGCCTGGGTTAGTCAATCAGAAAGAGAAGAAACAGGAGGACTCTCTGTTTCTCTCTGCCTCTGTCTGTCTCTGTCTCTGTCTGTCTCTGTCTCTCTCTGTCTCTGTCTCTGCCTTTCTCTGTCTCTCTCTGTCACAGTCTCTCTCTGTCACTCTCTGTCTCTCTGTCTCTCTTTGTCTCTGTCTGTCTCTCTGTCACTCTCTGTCTCTCTCTGTCTGTCTCTGTCACTCTCTGTCTCTGTCACTCTCTGTCTCTGTCATTCTCTGTCTCTGTCACTCTCTGTCTCTGTCACTGTCTCTGTCTCTCTCAGTGTCTCTGTCTCTGTCTCTCTCCCTCTCTCTGTCTCTGTCTCTGTCTCTGTCACTCTGTCACTCTTTGTCTCTATCTGTCTCTCTCTGTCTGTCTCTGTCACTCTCTGTCTCTGTCACTCTGTCTCTGTCACAGTCTCTCTGTCACTCTCTGTCTCTCTCTGTCTGTCTCTGTCACTCTCTGTCTCTGTCACTCTCTGTCTCTGTCATTCTCTGTCTCTGTCATTCTCTGTCTCTGTCACTCTCTGTCTCTGTCACTGTCTCTGTCTCTCTCAGTGTCTCTGTCTCTGTCTCTGTCTCTCTCCCTCTCTCTCTCTCTGTCTCTGTCTCTGTCTCTGTCACTCTCTGTCACTCTTTGTCTCTATCTGTCTCTCTCTGTCTGTCTCTGTCACTCTCTGTCTCTGTCACTCTGTCTCTGTCACAGTCTCTCTCTGTCACTCTCTGTCACTCTTTGTCTCTATCTGTCTCTCTCTGTCTGTCTCTGTCACTCTCTGTCTCTGTCACTCTGTCTCTGTTACTGTCTCTGTCTCTCTCAGTGTCTCTGTCTCTGTCTCTCTCCCTCTCCCTTTCTCTCTCCCTCCCTCTCTCTCTCTGTCACTGTGGGTGACCTCAGCCAGAAGGCAACAGGCTAGAGCTATGATCACACGCCCCCACAGCCCACCGTGGCTCAGAAACTGTCTGACTATTTGTCAGGCGTCGGTGCAGCTTGTCCACGTCTCAGGTGCTTCACTCATTCTCCCTGGACCCTGCCTTCCACTCTCCTTAGCACATGGGATGTAAATCCAAATAAAGGCCTTTGCTCCATGGGCTGAGAGCCTCAGGAGAGGTGGCAGACAAAGTAGACAATACCCACAACTGGGGAGATCATGGGGTGAAAGATGTCGGGCAGGGTGCTGATGAAGGGTCTAAAAGTTCCCAGAAGGGGCATATCTGGCTCTGTGACTAGATTACTTCCCTACTGTCGTATGAGCAAAGGGCTCTCGTGACATAACTAGAGCACTGGAGATTCGATGTAGTGAAGGGCCCAGAACAGCAGAGATGCCAATTGAGGGAGGGAACAACCTTCCTGAATTTTACTCTTATCCTTCATTGTGTCTATGGATGGGTGTGTGTGAGGGATAGCTGCTCTCAGAGGCCAGGAAGAGGCATCAGATCTCCTAGAGCCAGAGTTACAGCTCCGAGGCCCCCATGTGGGTCCTGGGAACTGTACTTGGGTCCTCTGCAGGAGCAGTGCCTGTTCTTCACCTGCTCAGCCCCCTGAGGACAGTCTTTATAAACTCCCACTCACTGACTTCCACCGTTTCCTCTTTGGCTGTATAAGCAAGTGAGTTCAATCCAGTCTTGTCTTTCCTTCTGCACCTAACATGTTTTACCTCAGGCATTTACTCATCTCTCACTTTACATCCTGCTTATTTTAAACCTTATCAGACTCACGACCTTTCAGAAAAACTTAGCTGTGAGCGATTTCCTACTCTAAGCTCCTAGTTGTACGTGGGTGCAGAGGTGTTAGCAGCCTTTAGGTGGGGAAACAGACTAGTTGACATCAGTAGGGGTCTAGTGTCTGTTCATTTGAGCCAGACTGAGGCTAGACCCAAGTACCTTTCCAGTGTCATGTCTAACAAAAAGAACCATGCAACCTTCCATGTCCCCACATACAAAGTAAAAGGACAAAAGGACCTCCACCATGGGTGGATGTCCGTGGGCCAGATGTATTCACACCTAGAAACATCCAAGCCAGAAGATAAGCCACAACAAAGTATGGGGGCAAACACAGGAGGAAATTAAGGTGGAGACCAAGAGTTTGTGCAGAGCTTCCTAGGAACTGTGATCACGAAATGCTCCACACATAGCCCCAACACAAAGCCTCAGAGCTCTATGGTCTGCAGCCAGCGCGCCAGAGGAACTGGAGAGCAGTGTGGCCCAGGTACTGGCTACTTAGGAGCTGGGTAGCCTGGGCAAGAGTCAGCTGCTTCATGTGAAGCAGGGTGTGACAGTGTCAAATCACTAGGAAGATGTGACAGGTAAGAATGAAGTTCTCAGCAGCATGACTGGCAGCGGGAGCCCTCGTGCCATTTTCTGGGTGATCGAGGCTCAGATGTGTCTCACCACATACAGTAACAGAGATTGGATGTTCCCTTCCAGTGGAAACAGGGAAGCAACAATCATGGGTGTCGAGCTGTACCTGACAGGCCACCAAGGCAGAGATCCCTCAACGATGACAAACAGAAGAAGGGAACCCTGGTGTCACCAGAGCATTAGAGAACTGACAAAGTTCCCCAGACCCCTGAGTGGAAGAATCAGAGCTCAGGTCTGGGGAGACTATGAGAGCTAAGAGTCTACAAGAGGGTACAGCAGAGAGGAGTCAGTTGCACAGAGTACCCTTGAGGCTGTAGAGACAGCTGTCCAGAAAGACAACTGTCCAGCAAGGCAACAGCTGACGCATGTCAGAAAGAACCAAGGGCCAGGAGTGATACCAAAAGAACGTGAAGAAATGCCCCGAGCCTTCCCTCCAGGGTGTGAGAGTATTAGTGTTCCCACAGGGCGGCCTGAAAACCCTCAGAATTCCTGGGGCATTGCATAGAGGCTTGCCTCACCTTTAAGAGTGATTATCCCTGGTCAGACACCAATTTATTCCCACCTAACTAAGCCTAAAGGCAAAATATGAAAGGATAAAATGTGTTCAAAATATTAAACCACATCCCAGGACAAAGCTTAAGAATTTAGGGGTTTGTCGCTGCTGTTGTAACTTACCAGCAACCAAAAATAACCCTAGCCCGAAGTCAAAATATGATACCCACTGACAATTGTAGACGTGCAAAGAAACAAGGGTCCGGGGAGATGGCTCTGTGGGTAAAGCACTCACCACAAATGTGTGAGGTGTGAGTTCAAATCCCTAGGACCCATGCAAAGACCAGAGGCAGAGCATGAGCTTCTACAGAAAGAAGAGAGACAGAATCCTGGAGAGTCTGAAGCCCACTAGCCTGTCCCATGCAGAGGAAAACAGTGGCCGGAGTCTGTCTCAGACCAGGTGGGAGGCAGCTCCACCCACACCGCAAGCTGTCAGGCACGCTGAGGCAGAGGTGGATGCTGTAGTCTCGACCATCAGCTACGAGTTTGCAGATCTTCCTAAAGCATCATCTAACCCTAACGTGGGTTAGCCCAAATCCAAACGTGGCAGCAAGGAGAAAGCTGTGGGTAAGGTGCTCTGATGCTGGCCATGAGCCAGATGGGATCTCAGGAAACTCAGAGAAAACACAGCAGACCACAACCTACTCTTCCCTCCTCTCCGCTTGCTCCAGCATCTAAGCCAACCTGTTGCATCTTGTGTAAAGAGCCTGTCAGTAGCCCATGAGAGGGGACCTTCTTTATCTCTTTGGATCTGAGTGTGTGTCTTTGTGTCTCTCTATGTGTATCAATGCTGGTGTGTCTGTGATTGTGTATGTCCGTATCTATATGAGTGTTTCTGAGTGTGTGTGTGTGTGTGTGTGTGTGTGTGTGTGTGTATCTGTATGCCTCTGTGTGTATGGCTGTGATTGGCTATCTGTGTGTGTGTGTGGCTCTGATTGGCTATCTGTGTGTATGTGTGTATGGCTGTGATTGGCTATCTGTGTGTGTGTGTGTGTGTGTGTATCTGTACGCCTCTGTGTGTATGGCTGTGATTGGCTATCTGTATGTGTGTGTATGGCTGTGATTGGCTATCTGTGTGTGTGTGTGTGTGTGTGTGTGTGT
>NW_022196900.1:113291431-113293973 GCF_008632895.1 Mastomys coucha
ATCTGTGTGTGTGTGTGTGTGTGTGTATGGCTATGATTGGCTATCTGTGTGTGTGTGTGTGGCTGTGATTGGCTATCTGTGTGTGTGTGTGTGTGTATGGCTGTGATTGGCTATCTGTGTGTGTGTGTGTGTGTGTGTGTGTGTATCTGTACGCCTCTGTGTGTATGGCTGTGATTGGCTATCTGTGTGTATGTGTGTGTTTGGCTGTGATTGGCTATCTATGTGTGTGTGTGTGTATGGCTGTGATTGGCTATCTGTGTGTGTGTGTGTGTGGCTGTGATTGGCTATCTGTGTGTGTGTATGGCTGTGATTGGCTATCTGTGTGTGTGTGTGTGTGTGTTTGGCTGTGATTGGCTATCTGTGATTGTGAGTGCCCTTGAGCATGTGTGTACAACTGATGGCTTACTCTAGTAACCTCGTGTTAACTAACGTCAACTGCAAAGTCTCTATTTCCAAATCCTATCATTCTTTGGTACAGGGCAATAAGCCTTCATTCGGCTTGGGGTATGGGAGCCACCACACTCCATAGTTTATCTATCCCTTGTGTTAAGAGGTGAAAAGGGGAGATGGCTCAGAGGGTAAGAGCACTGGCTGCTCTTCTGAAGGTCCTGAGTTCAAATCCCAGCAACCACATGGTGATTCACAACCACTGGTAATGAGATCTGATGCCCTCTCTGGTGTGTCAGAAGACAGCTACAGTGTACTTATGCATAATAAAATAAATCTTTGGGCCGAAGTGAGCAGGGACTGAGCGAGCAGAGTTGACCGAAGCAAGCAGAGTTCCTAAAATTCAATTCCAAACAACCACATGATGGCTCACAACCATCTGTACAGCTACAGTGTACTCACATACATAAAATAAATAAATAAATCTTCTTTTAAAAGAGGTGAAAAGGCCATTTCCAGTGGCAGCTGTGTGGATGTCACCTGTGTCACCAAGTGGGAAAGTGAATACAGGGTGTGAAGAGGCCTCACTGCCACATCTGGGCTGCTGGGGTCTTACACCCCCTTATATATCCTTGTGTGTACCCCTGAAAGTGAGTCCTTTGTGGTTTTTAGGCTAGAGAAGTGAAGTGGAGAAGGAACAAAGCCACAGTGGGTATCCTGTGCTCACGGTGGGTATTCCAGTCACACCAAAATGAGACTTTGTTGCCAATGTGCCACCTGGCAGAAGTGCCCCTGCCCCAACCTCTGCACGAGCTGCCAGAGGAATGAAGCAACAGTGAGCTCCCAAACTGTCATAGTTTCCATAAGAAAGCCACTCACAGCTGTTCGTAGATGGATGCCTCACTCACCATGAATCTCTGAGAGCCTTACCAGTTACTGAGTAACCTTACCAGTTACTGTGCTGAACAAAGGTGGCCTGCAGCTGGGCCTAAGCATGACCCAGTGGGCACATCAGTGGAGCTATGGATGGACTTCCTCTGAGACACAGCTGGGACAAGCAGCAGCTTTCACAGCTGCCCCTGGCCAAACACCAGACAGTGTTGGTAGGTACTTGTAAGCTGCCACGTGAAATATTTATCCATGTACGCTAGCTTAAGTAATTTAAGTTTGGTGAAAATCAGCATCATGCTTTCATTTTTAATGAGCCTCTCTGTACAGCAGCCACTTCTGTCCCAGGCAGGTGCTGGGGGCAGGAGCGTTCACAGACAGATGCAATTTTAATCTCCTCCATAGACAGTTCTGGATAATGTGTCAAGTTTGTGAAAACTGCCCAGGGCTGCAGGGCAAGGGGAGCCCTCAGCCCAGGAGAGCCTTTCCCGTGCAGGGACAGATCCCCTTCAACAGAGCTCTCGAGTCATGTGCTCCGAACATGGACAGATCCCCTTCAACAGAGCTCCTGAGGCTGTCAGATTTACTGGCCTCTCCCCCAAACATGTTCCTGTTTCAGTCACTAGAATCTGTGGCAAGGGGGATGTGGTAGACATGGTGAGTCCCTTGAGATGATCAGTGTGATTATTGGTTTTATGGTTCTGTTTGACTGGGTCAAGAGGTGCCCTGAAATCTTGGGAAACTGTGGGCTTGTCTGTGAAGATGTTCCCAGGAGAGACATCAACTGAATGAGGAGACATAGGAAGCAAAGATAGGTGAACGTCAGTGAGACCCGGTCTAATCTGATCAGAGTAGCCATCCCAAAAAGAATAAAGGGCAGAGGGAAAGGCAGGTGTGGTCTCTCTGGAGCTCCCTCCTCTTACCCCTAAACATCAGAGCCATTTGTTGGGCCTTCAGTCTCAGACACTTACACCAGTGGTTTCATGGTAGCCAGGCCTTTGCCCGGAACTACACATGGGCTTTCCTGGGTCTTGAAATTGAAGGCAACAGATCACAGGACTTCCTGCCTATATAGCCATGAAAGCCAAGTCTCAGAATAGATCTTATGTAGACAAGTGGTAGACAGATAAGAGAGGTAAATGATAGTGTCTTAGTCAGGGTTCCTACTCCTGCACAAACACCATGACCAAGAAGCAAGCTGGGGAGGAAAGGGTTTGTTCAGCTTACACTTCCACATTGCTGTTTATCACCAAAGGAAGTCAGGACT
>NW_022196900.1:113294063-113303595 GCF_008632895.1 Mastomys coucha
GAGGCCATGGAGGGATGTTACTTACTGGCTTGCTTCCCCTGACTTGCTCAGCTTGCTTTCTTATAGAATCCAGGACCACCAACCCAGGGATGGCATCACCCACAATGGGCCCTTTCCCCTTGATCATTAATTGAGAAAATGCCTTACAGATGGATCTCATGGAGGCATTTCCTCAAGGGAGGGTCCTTTCTCTGTGATAACTCCAGCTTGTGGCAACTTGACACACAAAACCAGCCAGGACAGGTACATACATACATACATGCTTACATGAATGATTAATAGACACATGAATATAGACAAATGAAATCAATGATAGATGGTTAGATAATAGATGCATTGATATTGATAAATAGATAGATAAATGAGTTAGATGATATAGCTAAATACATACACACAAATATACATGCATGCATAAATTAGAGATAAAATAAATGACATATACATGAATGATTGATGATAGATAAGTTAGATGATTGATGGATACATTCATACATACACATATACATACATACACATATACATATATATTCATGCATACATACACACATATATACTCACATACATACACATACACATACATATGCATATAAATACATACACATACATATATACATATATTCATACATACACACATACATACTCACATACATACATACACTTATAGATACACACATACATATATTCATACATACACACTCACACACATACACATATACACATATTCATATATACACACATACACACATACATACACATATACATATATTCAGACATACATACATATACACATACATACATACATTCATACCATAGTGGTTTGAATAAAAATGTCCCACATAGGCTCTTATATTTGAATGCTTGCTCCCTAGTTGGTGGAACTCTGGGAAGGATTAGGAGGTGTGGTTTTTTTGGAGGAGGTTTCTTTGTCACTGGGATGGACTTTCAGGTTTCTAAAGCCCACACCAGGTCCTCCCCCACCCCTATCTCTTTCCCTTCTACCTATAAATCAATATGTAGCTCTCAGCTATGTCTTAAGCACCATGCCTGCCTACATGCTGCCATACTCCCTGACATGATGATAATGGACTAGCTCTCTGAAGCTGTAAGCCAGCCTCAATCGAATGTTTTATTTTGTACATTGCACTGGTCATAGTGTCTCTTCACAGCAACAGAACAGTAACTAAGACACATACATAGAAGATGTTAAATAGGTAAGAGATATAGATGATGGATGGATGGGTGGATAGACAGACAGACAGACAGATAGGTAGATAGAGGCTGGAAGATGGCTCAGTGGGTAAAAACACTTCCCACATAAGCCTGAAAACCTGAGTTTTATCCCAGGTGCCCAGGGTAAAAGAATTGACTTCAAAAAGTTATCCTCTGACCTCTACCAGGGTGCATAGCCACACATACACATTACACACACACACAATGATAATAATAATAATAATAATAATAATAATAATAATTTTATTTTCAAAAAAGATAGCTGCGACAGGTAGATTGATACTGATGTAAATTTGCAATTTGACCTCCAGATCCATGAATTTCCATCCACGTGTTCAAACAGCCTCAGATTTCAAAACAAAGCAAACAAAAGAGAATAAGGCTAGAGAACTGTCTCGGCAGTTAAGAGCATTTGTTGCTCCTGGAGAGGACTGAGTTTCAGTCCCTTGCAGTTAAGAGCATTTGTTGCTCCTGGAGAGGACTAAGTTTCAGTCCCTTGCAGTTAAGAGCATTTGTTGCTCCTGGAGAGGACTGAGTTTCAGTTCCTTGCGCCCACTGGGCAGCTCACAACCATCTGTAACTCTAGTTCCCAGGAATCTGACACCCTTCTATGGACAACGAGCATACACATAGTTGCACATGTATGTGTGTATGCATATACGTGCATGCCCTGCATAGGAATATATGCTGGAAAACATCCATACGCATAAAATAAAATAAAATTTAAAAAAATTTAAACTACAGAAAAAAATTGCATCCACTCATGACCATAATCTAAAACAATTGCTCACGTGGAAACTGAAAAAATAGTGGTGACCAGAGAATAAAGACAATTGGGGAGGGGGAGGGGAGGGGAGGGGAGGGAAGCTTTCGGTGCTGGCGTTTGATATGGGTATATGTACAGGCATTTGACAGCAGAGCCAGGGTGAATGTGATTAACAGGAGTGTGTTGTATATCTCCAAATAGTTAAAAGAGATGAATTTGAATCCGCTCGCCATAAAGAAATGATAAATGTTTAGGCGATAGATATGCTAATTACCAGAGTGGATCGGTACCCAGTGTAGCTGTGAATCAAAACATCTCATCGTACTTCATGAATATGTACACCCTGCATCAATCAAAAAAATTAAAAAGAAGAAAATTCACGTCTGTACGGGGACTTTTTCTCTTGTCATTATTCCCTAAACAATACAGGATAACGACTATTTACAGAGACTCTACATTGGATTACATAGCATTTACATTGAATTTACATGTTATTTACATGCTATTTACATGATATTTGCATTAGATTTGCATGATATTTACATTGGAACACTTATTGAAAGTAATGTAGAGATGAATGAAGACCTCCAGACATGGCCTGTCCTAATGACTAAACCCTGTGAATATGGTAGAGGGGACTTGGTAGACGTGAGAAATCTATGGGAGAGCTCGGAATAGGGCTTTATGAAAGAGCTCTTGCCTAGTGTGCCGGAGGCTCGGTGTTTGATCTCCGTGATAAACAAACAAACAAAACCAAGTATTCATTAGTCATGTGTCCTGGCAGCAGCAGGAAAGTACGGACGGAGTGGTGGGTGGCCTCTTCCCCGCCCCCCACTAGCTAACCAAGTATTTCGCAAGACTTCATGAGTTCTCAATCAGTCCCAGCTTCCAGCTCCTCCAGGGCCTCCTGGCTTCCAGCTCTCTGGCCCTCAAGCATGTGATTTGTCTACTCTGAGATGAGTCTCCTGACTTAACAGGGACTACAGCTGGTCTTGGGGAGGAGCCACAGAAGTGGTGCTTCTGGCTGTCACCACCGCCCTCTCAGAGCTGTGGGAGTAGAAGGCTCCGGCCATCAGAAGCGCCACATGGAGGAAACGTCCTCCACCTCAGAGTCACACACAACCCCACCGGCAGAGGAGACAGGTAAGGATGCAGGTGATGAGCCTGTGATGAGGGGGGGAGGTCTGAGCGACGTCAGATTCAGCTATGAAGAAACGGGAAGTGGAGAGTCCTCCGCCACCCTAGCGCCCTCTGGGAGAAAGAACTGAACTCCAAGAACTTCATCCCATTCCTCCGTGCAACCTGAGCAGCAGCTATCTTGAATAATGAGCCTCTGCCCTGGGGAAGCCCAAGGTCTGGATGAAGGAAAGACCCCACAGGGATTCTGCCGTGGCTCATGGGGCGGGTGCTTTGGAGGCAGGCCCAGGCCCGAGGGAGGACACTCCACACACATTAAGCACCTGCTGGGTACACAAACTGCCAGGGCTTAAGAGAGGACTCCAGATGGCCTCAGCCAAACAAGACATCTGTCATCTGTCTGTAGAGGAGCATGTGTGGATCACTTGGCTCTGGAGATGTGCAGACACAGAGGGCCACCCAGGACAGGAAAGCTGGCAGAGAGATACAGACTGGGGGCTCTTCCCTTTCTGAAGGGGCCAAGAGGGACAGTGACTTGCAGGTGCTCTTGCTGGACTGTCCTGGGGAGGAGGTGTGTGTAATGACAGAACATCCTCAGACAGACGGGGCACAGTCAAGGTGAAGCCTGGAGAAAGCAGCCATGAACCATAAGGTCCAGGCACAGGCTCAGTAGGGAGGTGTGGAAAAACTCAGTTGTGGGTGAGGGAGTCACATGGAAGACTACCAAACCAACAACTGTCACACCCCTGGAGTCCATGAGCCTCCAAACACAGGAGCCACACTTCAGAAACTGTGGAGACTGAGCACTTACAAACACATTCCTCCCATTGGCTTAAAATCCAATCCTCCTCTCCACCCGTGCTTTCCTCCCCCAGGTGTCTGCCATCTTCACCCACACTGTCCCGTCAGTGTTAGGTACAGAGACACTGCTAAAGGACTTGAGGGGCTTCCTGGCAGGTCTGGATACAGACAAACTAAGATCCCCACTGGTTGAGGAAGGCAGAGCCCCCAGGGGAGAAGAGAGGTGAGTCCTCCTATGGCATTCTTCCTGGGCTATCCTTGACGTTGTCCTGAGGTCATTCTCTGTGGAAGAGCCCCCACAAAGGCCCCAGGGAAAGGCCATCTTGGCTCAGCACAGTTGTCAGGGTATTCAATAACTTCAAACTTGCCCTTAATCTCTCTGACTGAACAGTATGTTACATGAGCAATGTGTCCATCACCAGGGGAGCTTGGCATTCAGTGAGCAAAGATGTCCCCAAATGATCCAGGCCATGTGCTTGATGGGATGAGGATTCCTCCTCCTAACTGCTCTGCCCCTTGTCCCTCTGAGACTCTTCCTTAACCAGCAGCTATAAGTTCCCAGTCCCAGGACCTTGTATTATGTGACTGGATTTCTAGACACTACCTAGGGCCAAAATGTGACAAAGCTGCTTTCTCTCTGGTGCCCAACACTATTAGTCACTTTCTGGGACAAGCAAGGCCTGGTATATTCTTGCCTCAATCTTAACCCCAGGCCTGGGCATGCCCATCATTCAGTGGTCTGCCCACTGACCCACAAAATTTACTATCCAAGAATATAGTGTGTCTCTGTGTGACCAGAGGAAGCCATCTGACATGAGGCTAGGTCCTGACCTGTCCCCAGGGTGTGATCCTGAGAAAAGGCAGGTGGAAGATGTCAATGAGAGCCCTGGCGACATGGCCTGGGTAGGACTAGGCCCATAGCTGACTGACCATCTTTGGGCCTCATGGGTATTCCCTGATTTTCTCCTCAGTAGGCCTCAATGAGGGGCGTGGTGCCATCACTTGATCTTATTGAAAAAGAAAACTGAGCCATGTAGAGTGGAAATGGAGCTAAGTGGAAAAGTGGCTTTGGTTGTCACTCTGCACTTGGTGCATTGCCTCTCAGAATACTCGGGGCTCTGCCAGGACTCAGGGCTAAGCGTGTGAAGATGCTCCTATCAAACTTAGCAACATGGAGGAAATGCGAGGAGTCCCAACACAATGTCAGCAACTGGCTAGAGGGATGGAAGTTGGGACTCTGCCAGGACTCAGGGCTAAGCGTGTGAAAATGCGCCTATCAAACTTAGCAACATGGAGGAAATGGGAGGAGTCCCAACACAATGTCGGCAACTGGCTAGATGGATAGAAGTCAGGGAGTGGAAATGATACAGTCAGCGCTGTTTCACATCCGCAGTGTCACAGTCAACACTGCTCCACAGTCACGAGGGGCTGCCGCAGTCAACACCGTTCCATCGTCACAAGAGGCTGCCCTGTCTCTGGGTCTTAGTCCAGTTTTCTTATAATAACCCTCATCATTGGATTGGGATCTGCCCTGATAAGCTGTGTCTCCAGCTTCCCATGTTCACATCCATGTTGTCCCTGTCTTCAAATGAGGCCACAGACACAGGTACCAGGGCCCCCAATTTGAATATGCCTTCATAGGGAATATACCAATTACAGCTGCTAACATCTATCAAAAATGTCATTCACTCCTGATGCCAGAGCCTTCTAGATTCTCAAAGAACAGTCGGGAGTCTAGGAACCTCTGTTTCTGGTACCCCTTGCCAGGAATCCTGAGGATAAAGGAACACCATCAAGGATACTGTTGCTTGGGCTGGAGAGATGGCTCAGTGGTTAAGAGCACCATTGCTCTTCTAAAGGTCCTGAGTTCAAATCCCAGCAACTACATGGTGACTCACAACCATCTGTAATGAGATTTGACACCCTCTTCTGGAGTGTCCAAAGACAGCTACAGTGTACTTACATGTAATAAATAAATAAATCTTTTAAAAAAAAAAGGATACTGTTGCTTGCTTTTTCTGTTGTGGAAGCTCTGCTGCTGTTTGTATTTTGACGTTAGCTCTGCTTCCTCAAGAGGGGCTGCCCCTACAAGGAGTGGCTCCCGTACTCAGGTGATCCCATAGGAACCTTCTGCCCATTTTAACTGGTCGGTAAAGATGGCAGAAGCCAATCACCAAGCAAAGGATAAGATGGGATTTCTGGGTCCTGGGAGGAAGAGGAGGAGAGAGAGAGGCGGGGGAGGGGCACTGGGACCAGGCTGTGGAGAGGATAGGAAGTAGCAGGCAGCTGCGGAGGCTAAGGAGGCAAAGAAATTCTTTGCCCAGCAGTTTTGTTATCTGGTTGGTTTTAAAATATTAAGGTTGTCTGGTGGTTTCCATCCACGGAGACTCAGGTGGGCCGGAGAAAGGGCACAGCTGCGGGGTGGTCGTTAGAGATTTGGCGAAGCTAACCGTGGGAGCTGGGTGAGATGGCCGGTGCAGCACCGAGCAAAGAACAAGTGTGCCTTTTAAAATTACAGATGACATTTTTCTGTGGCTGTGATAAAAGACCTGGCAAAGAGCCCGTGAAGGTGGAAAGGGTTTATTTTAGTTTAAGGGACTCTCCATCACAGTGGGGAAGGTACGGGAGCAGGTACTTCAGGCAGCCAGTCGAATTGCACCTGCAGTCAGTCAAGAAGCAAAGTGAGAGAGATGCCTGTACTGAGCTCACTTAGCGAAGTGGCGTTTGCTGTGGCTTTCTGAGTGTGGTTTTTGTTATGATATCAAACTGCTAATAGAATCCTCATCATTGCTGGGGCTTGACTGTGTCCCCAAAGTTTATACATTGACAGCGTAGTCGCCACATTCTATTGTTGATGGTATCTGGAGATGATGAGGTCTAGAGAAAGCCAGAGGCTGGGTCAGGGCTCATGATGGGACCAGTGGTTAACAGTAGAGGAAACGCGACAAGATGACACACTCCTCCAGTCATCTGGAGTCCTCCTCCACCAAGCTGAGAAGCAATGAAGCAGGAAGAACCCTCCATGGCCATTCATCCTGCTTTGCTTCCTACTACTGTGACGAACACTGACCCTGACTTGTGTCAAGGTGACAAAAACTAAAGTAAACTAACCAGCACACCCAGCCAGTAGGTGTCACATGCCTATTGTCCCTGCAGTTGGGAGGAGGAGGGAGAAGGATCATGGTCTGATTATGCTTGGCCCAGGAAGTGGCACTATTTGGATGTGAGGCCTTGTTGGAGTAGGTGTGTCACTGTGGGCGTGGGCTTTAATTCCTTAGTCCTAGCTGCCTGGAAGTGAGTATTCTGCTAGCAGCCTTCAGAGGAAGGTGTAGAACTCTCAGCTCCTCCTGCACCATGTCTGCCTGGATGCCGCCATGTTCCTGACTTGATGATAATGGACTGAACCTCTGAACCTGTAAGCCATCTCCAGTTAAGTGTTGTCCTTATAAGAGTTGCCATGGTTATGGCGTCTGCTCACAGTTATGGAAACCCTAACCAAGACACCAAGTTTGAGGTCAGCGAGGGCTACATACCAAGACCCTGCCTCAAACAAAGAACAAGAGTATCCCTTCAGCCTTGGCCCTAGCAGCCATCAGAACTGTCAGAGGCATTTTATTTTATAAATTACCAGTCCGTGGCATCGCTATGGCAACACAAGGCTGGTTACGAGGATGCTCACTGGCCTCCGTACGTCATTTCACAGGTATTTATAGAAACCTGTGCAAGAGAGACACAGACTTGCTCTCAGCCGCTGCCAACCTTCCCACCTGGTACCCTTGAGTGGTAGACGGGAGATGGTCCATCTATGCTGTGACTACCCAAGCAACTGTACTTCTCAGCATGGGATTCGAAGGTAGGAAGGGTACTAGGGGGCTAGGGCGATGGCTCAGCGGATAGGGCAAGTGTGATGACCAAAGTTCGGATCCCCAGGACCCACATAAGCGATGTCCATCACATTTAAATCTCATGGTCATTCTCACTCCATTCATTTAAAAGTAAAAGACCCACTTGTTGGGGTTGTGGAACATTTAACATTTTAAAGGATTTTGGCAAGTGAATGTGGTCATGACCCAGAGGAAGAGATGAGATGGGGGTTATTGCCCGTCAGAAGTTGCAGGTCTCCACTCCAGACAGAGGCCATGGCTAATATACTGATGCACTGGATCAATGCAAGGTTTTAGTGGTTTTGTTTTTATATGTATGTGTATGTGTGAAAATATCTCCCTCTCTCCCTCTCTCTCTCTGTCTGTCTCTCTGTCTCTGTCTCTCTTTCTCTCTGTCTGTCTCTGTCTCTGTCTCTGTCTCTGTCTCTGTCTCTGTCTCTCTCTCTCTCTCTCTCTCTCTCTCTCTCTCTCTCTCTCTCTCTCTCTCTCTCTCTCTCTCTCTCTCTCTCTCTCTCTCTCTCTCTCTCTCTGTGTGTGTGTGTGTGTGTGTGTGTGTGTGCATATAGAAGCCAAAGGTCAACCTCAGGCAGTGATACCCACATTGTTTCCTAAGACAAGTCTCACATTGATCTGTGAAGTGGAAACTTAAGGTTCTTTGGAAAGTCAGTTGGATGGTGATTTGCTGGGGCAAACACATGAAGGAACGTTTAGCTGAAGTGACACAGGTGAAAAACTAAGACAGACTCATGAAGAAACATTTCCCTGAATCAGACACAGGAGAGAGGATGTTCTGCTAAATCAAGCATGTGAAAGGACACGTGATGAAGGATTCTTTGCTAACAACACATATGTATTGGTCTGCCTTACATTGAGTAGTTGAGCTGCATTGGTCAGGACTCTGCAGGCTCAGGCTGATTGGATGCACGTGCTGAAGCAAGGCACTTGGAGGACACATGATTTTTGGAGGGTATAAATAGGACTCCACAGAGTGATGGAGTCAGAGCTTGGCTTGCTGGTACAGCTAGCTGTACAAAGCACAATTGTGGGTCTTGTGTCTTCCCTTATCTTCGGGACCCTGAGAGAGGCACAGCCAAGAACTTCTCCTGGTATTCCTGTTGGTCCCTCCTGCTGACTTGAGCTGAGGCTGAGGCCTGGCTGTTTCTGCTAGGTTGTAATCCTACTCTACCAAACTGGACTGCTGGTGTATCCGTGAAGTGTTTGTGAGTGGATCAAGCTGCCACTGCTAACCTGTGAACTGAACTGCTGATTTCCAGACAACACAGACAGGAGTTGCTCCAAAGAACCTTTCTAAACAGGTCCATTTCCCCTGTATCCTTTCTTTCCTATTACCTCTGGTAGGCGGTGGGCTACAAGGGAAGTTAAAGCGCTGAAGAACCGTCACTAAAAATAAAGTTTTAAAATAAAGTTATAATCTGTCACTTGCCAAGTAGCCTAGCCTCGGGCATCCTCCTGTCTCCTTCCCAGCTCTGGGCTTAAAGACACATATCCTGGCTCTTTTTTTCTCATAGGTCTCTGGGGTTCAAACCCAGGTCCTTGAATTTTCAGAATAAGCACCTCACTGTCTCCCAGACCCTCAAGACAGCTTTAAGGCACATTCCTGCCATGATCTGGCCTGCAGCCTTCCCCAAAGGAGAGGCAGGGTTGGATGCCCTCTCTAAGGCCATTGGAACATTATGGCACAGTGTCACCTCCC
>NW_022196900.1:113303605-113340314 GCF_008632895.1 Mastomys coucha
CCCCCCCCAAACCTTCACTTCTGAGCCAGTCAGTGCCAACCAGTGAGCACCTGGCAGGTAGGGTACAGGTGATAACAATACAATACACTCTCAGATATTCAGAGTTCACCCAATTAAGTGGTGTGCAGGGGTGAGGGCCCAGAAACCAAGATGAGGCAGAAGGCCAAGGAGATGTGGAAGCCAAGGCATGGAAAGGATGGAGCAGCCAAGGAACGGTAGGTAGCTGGTACAGGATGCCTGGATGCCTGGGCTCTTCTTCCTTCTCCAAGGCAGCCCATCTGCAGTACATGGAAGGAGGCTTGGGTGGAAACATCCTCCTCTATGTCTACCCGTCGAAGTCAGAGCACCTTTACAGTGTGAGCAGTGCCCAGTCCACCACAGAAGTCAGCCTTTGCCTGCTGGTGTCCTATGGGGCCAGCCACTGTACCAACTTGCTGTCACCAGATAAACTAAAAAAAAAAAAAAAGAGTGTGTCCCTCGAGGTAAACCCAACGCCATTTCCCGGGTGCTTCATGCTCCCAGGGAACAGTTTCCTGGGGCAGGGAAGAGCATCGGCTGCCTTGTACCACAGCTCCAAAGGAATGGGAGCAGCGAGAGACAAGGATGACTTTGAGTCCCTATTTGGAAAGGAAAGAAATTGTCCCTGCAAAGGCAGCTCATGCTGTGGGTTAGGATTAAATGGCAGGAGGGGCCAGCCTCCTCTGCTGGCCTTCCTGGTACACAAAGGCTCCCTCCGCACCAAGTAGGAAACCCACGTGAGCCATGAAAGCCACAAATAGCACTGTAGAAGTTGAGCCCTTTGTAGCTGGTGAATGTGTGGATAGGGGTCCAGAAGTGGGAGGGAAACTGCGGAGAACCTTGCTGGGCGGATAAGGAACGCGCTGCACCGAGTTCTCCAAACCCACTCAGAAAAGCCCCTGCCTCCTTAGTGAGCTGGGTGTGATGATCCCTTATCCCACCAACAGCCAGTTTCCAAGCTCTTCCTCTCAGCTGTCTGGCCGCCACCTGCCATAAGACCACAAGTTTAGATGTTTGTAGCAAAGGTTTTAGGAGAGAATTCCACCCGGAAGCAGCTCAAGCGGTTCTTAGGAAACATGCTCCGTGGGTCGCGGCAAGCACCTCCAAGTGGTGACTTCCATTCCACACGAGAGCTTATCCTGAAAAAGAAGTAGAGTACCAACCTCCCACCAGCAAAGACTGCAGTGACGCCATCCAAGTGTTCCCTCTACGATCTTCCCATGAGAGTTGTACACAGCGTGCCTAGAAAAATCTGAACCCCTCTTTCTGAGAATAGGCTCTGTTACTTATAGGAGTCCCCTTCTGTAGGCCCACACCCCTCTTCCCCTCACCCCCATACCTCCGCATCCTGTGTGACCTGCCCTGTTCAGTCCCAAAGAGCAGATAGCCCCCAATGTGAGGATAGGAAGACGGAGCCTATGGAGCCCCACTATACGGCAACCCCTGTTACCAGCACGCACAAACAAGGGAGCGGGTGTGGTGGCCTGTGAGGTTGGTTTAGGCACCCCAGGGGGCACCCCACTTTCTGTGGGCAGTGGAGATTTCAGGATGGTGAAACTGACTCCGCCCTCAGCTTGGCAGATGTGACCAATCAGGTTCCAGCTATTTCCTGGCCATGGGGATTGGCTCGTAGCAAGGCCTGATACCCAATCAGAGTACAAGAATTGCAAACCAGCCCAGAGCAGCTGGGATCTGGCAGGGAGACCTGAGATCCTGAAACACCACTGAAGTCTAACAGAGAAGGAGGCTGGAGGCTGGGATTTACAGGAGGTGCGCTTAGATCCTTTCGCTTGAGCCAATTTGAATTGTTTCGCGTTTTCACCCCGGAATTGAAAGAGCCCTGTTCTCATCTCACCCCACGGTCAATATAGAAATTGACGCTCAAGGGGATTAAGTAATGCAGTCAAGCTCACGCGGTTGTTGAGCTGCAGAGCTGAACTTAAATTTTGAGTCAGATCTGGGTCTGGAATAAGTGCTACATTCCGTTCGAGCTCTACTGTGCTTTAAACCCTCACATACCGCTTTTAGAATCCTTGTTGGGAACACTTAAATTTTACTGGGAGACTTTTATTATCTCTTCTTTGTACATACACAGAAAAGGAAAACATACCAAAATGATTGATCTGCTGTCTCTAAACGTCCTCACTGCCAGAGCTGAGCTCTCTTGAGCCACCTTCTGGCTCAGCATGGATGCCTGTGGTTTCCCACGCAGTATGGTTCCTGGGGGGTCGCCCCAGGGTGACAGGATGATGATTAGACCCGTTGCTGCACCTGGGACATTTTCCAAGCTGCTGCTGCTCCTTTTGAGCATAGGTGTCTGTCCCTCTAATAGAAGCCAGAAAAGACTTGTCGGCCATGAAGGACCCTAGTTCTTTTCTGGCCTGGTCTTTTGTTGGTGTGTGGCAGGAGGTTTCAAAGCTGAGCATGTGACATCTGCTGCCTGGGCACATACAACCCAGGAATACTGGGATGGGAAAAGGGGTCCTTTGGTTGAATGTTGCAGCTAAGCCAGCAAGATGCCCATGCTGGCAGAGCACCTGCACATTCAGTGCACCCCGTCTGATTCATAAGCCAGTGATAGGTAGCACAGTTCCCTGCTTCATGGTAGGGACGTCGGGTTGTGGAAGGCATGAGTACCTAGGCTAGACAGCAGGTAAAAGGGAGCACCCAGATTCAAACTCAGGCCTGCTACTGTCAGAGCCAACATCTCATTTATAATGACAGAGACGCCAAGGCAGGAGGGAACAATGGTCCTTTAAAATGCTCTCTCTAAGCCTGGCTTCTGCTGAGACCTTTGATGAGCCTGTAATGGCTATTCCTGGTTGTCAACTTGGCTGTATCTGGAATGAACTACAGTCCAGAACTGGAGGGCACACCCATAATCCAGATCTTGAGGCTGGAAGGACACAGGCTTCTATTCTGGATCTTGACATGGAGATCTTGTGGCGTGGTCATGAAAAGCTTAGGCCCAGACAAGATAATACATGCCTTTAATCCCAGGAGACTGAGGCAAGCAGATCTCTGAGTTCAAGGTCAGCCTGGGACAAAGTAAGTTCCAGATTCAGGAGTGGTGGTACACACCTTGAATTTGGGTCACACCTTCTGCTGGAGGCCTGCATAAGGACACTGGAAGAAGGAAGAGTTGCTCTTCTTCACAGCTTGCACTCACTAGCCAGCACATCTGCTGGAAGCTACTCCTACAGAAGACCAGCTTATACCACTAGCCTCCTGGACTTCCTATTCACAGCTGCCCGTTGTTGGGTTAGTTGGACTACAGACTGTAAAGTCATTACAATAAATTCCCTTCATATATAGAGTCACCCCATAAGTTCTGTGACTCTAGAGAACCTTGACTAATTCAGAGACCCAAATAACTCCATCTTTCTTCCACCCAAGCTATGAACCAGGTAAAGAATAAGCCATGTGGGTCAACAGACCATTGCAATGGCTGAGGTGATGGCTGTATGCACAGCTTTGGGAGAGATCCAAACAGGCCTTCAGCTCCAGAGCAGACCTTATGAAACCCTTCTACCAAGAGGCTCCATTGCTGTGGAGACTGGATCTGGTTCGGAGGGAGCAGGGAGAGAGGTCCAATCCTATCACCTCATGTATTCTTAAATTCTGTCTATATCTGACAAACAAAGTACACCATGGGCTTAAGTCCACACACACAGTACAATAGGCCATGATCCATGAAGAGGCCACTTCCACCTCAAAGGGAACATTAGAAGTGGGCATAAGCTGCCCACAGCATGCAGCCAGGACCTCCTTCTCCTCAGGAGAACTGTACCTCATGACTATACACAGAGAACTCTCTGCAGTGGTAGCAGTGAGACTCCAGATGTAGGGAGGGGCAAGCTTTTCTGTAGCTGGCACATCTCTCATGAGCAGCAGTTACCCCTGCCTAGAGTTCTGGCTCCATGCCAGTGGGTAGTGGTTCCTACAGAGATCTGAGAAATGCAGTCCTTGCATGGATTTAAGGGAAGGGGTTCCATATAGAAATCAGAAAGGTGGGGGTGGGAAAGCTTAGAAAGGGGGATAGGAGAGGTAGCCTGAAGGTCAGAAGCAGGCAGAGACTCAGAGGTTGTCCTAGGAGCTGAAAATGGATGTCTATTCCCAAATCAGTCTCCTTGGCATGGACACCAAGGAGGGACTGATGAATCTATTGAGTCTGATGTCACCACAGCTGACCCTTGACCACGTGGGAACCAATTCCATCCTGAAGTTCTCACATCTGTCTCACCAGAACCCCCAGACACCCCAAGAGACAGGTTCTGGGATGTGCAGCTCCCAGACTGGCTGAGATGGTGTTGGCCAGGTGAGGAGCTCTCTGGCGTATGAGAGGCCATGGTGTGTGGTCATTTGAGAGTGTCTTTCTAGCACAGGGTAGGGCAGAGGCAGGTTTTTTCATCCATGATCTGAGTCCAACCCAGGCATACTGAATAAGAGTTGGAAGGACAGAACTCTCATGGTGGACAAGATTACTATCTATATATTATTTCCCTTCTTGGAGGTATTAATGATCCAAGGAAGACTTGTTCCAACCTCAGAGCAAAGGAGAGCCTCGGGGAAGCCATGGGGAGCAAGCTGGCATGAGGTGTTCAGGTACTCAATGGAGGAGCTGAGAGTTGGAGCCAGGGTCAAAGTGTGCTGGGGAACCTGTAAAGCCTGGGATCCTCTAATGCTAGGGGTGGGGAGTAACTGAAGAGGTATCTATAAGTCTCTAGAGGGGAATGAAGCATAGCCCTAGGGTCCCTGAGGACAGAATGTCACTATGCATGATGGCCATCAAAGGAACTTTTGCTGAGGGTGCTTGAGTACCATGTGTCACTGTGCATGGCAGGTATAGAAGGAAGCTCCTGAGAGCAATAAAGTTAAGGTGACTCAGTAGCCTCTGATGTGGTCTGATGACCAGAGCCAACTCTGCCTAGGAGCCTAAGGATCAGATATCAGCAGACAGTCTCCAAAGAGTGTAACTAGGAGCCAGACAGAAGACAGTACCAAATCTCAGACATAGGGGTGGCCCTCATGGTCCCCCAAGTCTCCCCCAACCCCCTACTTCCTCAGAGTAGATCCCACTGAAGTCACTCACAAGGTCAGATGGAAATGTGAGCAGCCAGCTTTAGGGCACTAGAGACACACTCCTGCTCAGTTCCAGCGAGGTGCAGGGACGACCTGAGGCCAGAAGAGAAACTCAACTTCAGGCTGCTCAGACCAGCAGTAGTTACAACCAGGGAATAGGAAGTGGAGAGGCCAACATGGAAACCCACATCCACGAGAGAATCCCACATCTGCACAGACACTAGACGTCCACATCCTAGAGCGAGGCAGCCTCGTTCCTGCAGAGCTCTGAGAGGAGATGACGCCAAAGAGCAGACAGCCTGGTAACAAAGGCATCATGAGCTTTCCATGGGTGGCAGCATTCCCACAGATCACCTGAAATCCAAGGAGATTACAGTTGTCAAGTTAACAAAATGTTCCCCTGGTGTAAAATGTGTGGGCTTTTAAATTTTTATTTTGTTTTTTCTTTTAAACTTTTTTTATGTCTCCTTTTCTTACAAACAGTAACCAGTTCTTTTAACTCCCCGCCAGCCCTCCTCCAGATTCCAGCCCAGCCCCTTCAAATGTTCCTCCCAACTGTTCCTCCCTCAGTCCCCCAACAGTCTGCTTCAACAGTCCCTTTGCCCAGTGTTCCCAATACCAGCCAATCCAAACAATAGCAACTGCTCTAGTCTATCTGCTCAGCTTCTCCAGGCTCAGCCCAGCTTCTCCAGGCTCAGCTCAGCTTCTCCAGGCTCAGCCCAGCTTCCCCAGGCTCAGTTCAGCTTCTCCAGGCTCAGTTCAACTTCTCCAGGCTCAGCTCAGCTTTTCCAGGCTCAGCCCCAGTTTCTCCAGGCTCAACTCAGATTCTCCTGGCTCGGCTCAGCTTCTCCAGGCTCAGCTCAGCTTCTCCAGGCTCAGCCCAGCTTCCCCAGGCTCAGCTCAGCTTTTCCAGGCTCAGCCCAGCTTCCCCAGGCTCAGCTCAGCTTCTCCAGGCTCAGCTCAGCTTCTCCAGGTTCAGCCCAGCTTCCCCAGGCTCAGCTCAGCTTCTCCAGGCTCAGCTTCTCCAGGCTCAGCTTAGCTTCTCCAGGCTCAGCTCAGCTTCTCCTGGCTCAACAGTCTCCTATGTCCACTCTGCTCAGACTGACTTCTCTCCTCTAACCCTATCCAATCTTCCATCTTCTTGCATCAACCATCTTCTCTAACCCTCTTCTCAGACTTTATTCTTCTGCCACCTGGACCCTAGTCTTCCTCTCTCAGCCTCTGCTGGTTTTTCACATCTTCTCCTGTTCCCAGAAGTCCAAGAGGCAGCTGACACTGAAGGTCATAGGGTCAAGCAGTTCTCTTAAAGGGCCAGCTGGCTAGCAACTGGAGATCCTTTAAAGGGCTAGGCATACAAATTAAACCACACTACACCTTGGGAACACTCAGGAAACACTGGGATGTATGAGCCAGAGCTCTGCATAGGGCTGGGGAGATGAAGCTATTGACATGAGCCCTGGCCTAAGTGACTTAAGTGATGTGTTTCACACCTGCACCTCCATTCTTATGGACTGGGCTCTTTCAGAAGTCTCTGATGACAGAGGTTCTATTAGGCATGGGACGGCCATGCCACATCATGTGTGCACTGGCAGTTGGGCCCAGCCAGCTGCACCGACCCATAGGCAGCAGCCAGCCTGGACAAGGACAGGATCAGAGATGCCCTTCCCTTCTGTTCTCAGCATTGGTTCTGCTCACAGACTCATGGCTGACTCTCCTGCAGCACTCAGGGGCACCGCCTGACCCCTTCTGTCCCCACAACATGAGTGGTAGTTCAGAATTACAGATGTTCTTTTCCCTACCCAGTGTGGACTCCAGTCTTAGGAGAAGTGAGCCTGTGCCAGCTTACCTTTCCCCTATAGACTGGTGTCCATTATGCCCACACTGCTGTCTGAATACCACAAACAACCCACATGTCTAACTCCATCTGCTTCTGTGCCTGGTTAAGGGAAGACCCGGGACAAAGGTACTGAGGTGTGTACCAGAGCACGCCTGGATATGGTGTGCCGGAGCACACGTGTGCGGTAACAATCCACATTACGTAAGAGTGGGTCTCTCAGGACAGCACTCCAGAGGCTCTGAAAAAATGAAAGCTCAGTCCAGACTCCTTAAACAGGTGGCAGGAACCAGGCTGGTGGAAGGGAGGCCTCCAGCAGGCTTGGGTGGGACATGGATTACTTCTGATAGGAGTCATGGCCAAGAGGCTGAGGGGAAGGCTGGAGACGGGAGGATAAAAAGAAGGGTAGCCCTGAGGAAGACGTCAGAGAGAACAGTTTGTAGGAGACAGCAAGGACTACCCCAACAGAAGGCACATGTAGACATGCACCTCAACCCTCCCAGGCCTCAGCCAGGGCTGGTGTGACTCTACGCCTCGGTTTCCTCATGTCGACTAGCACACCCTTGAGCGCTTCCCCGAGATTTAATGGATCTCAAGAGGTAAAAGGTGTATCCTAGAAAGTGCCCAGGGAATAGGGATTCCAGAGAAGGGGATGCCAGAGGCCCCAGCTGTGGTTCTGAATCTTTGTAGTCTCCTGGGGACCGGATCCCAATGTGATATAGATGAGTGGGTTGCCTAGAGGGCTCAGTGGTACGCAGGGCAGCACTGCTGCCAGTGAAGGGAAAGGCTAAGTCAAGAGACCTGAGGGTACGCCACCCAAGGATGAGCGACACTGGAAGGAAAATCCCCAGCAAAACCATGGCACCAGGTCATCCAGAAGCCCAAGGCACACCAGCCTGACATGTGCCCTGAGAGCACAAGTGAAGACGGTCTCTGGACCAGATAGCAGCTCTGGGCTTGTGGGCAAGGCTTATGAGCGGGGTGCCAGTCCTGCAGGCTTCTGCATTGCCTCTTCTTGCTAACGCAGGTTTGATGCTCCTTCTCTCTGGACCTTGCAGGAAACCCAATGCTCAAAACTCACATTTTCTACAGGTGTTTCTTCTACTCCTATCTCCATCCTTCTCAGAAGACTCTGGAAGCCATTGGGAGAGGAACTGCTTTCTCTGATGACTGTGCCACTTTCTCGAGGGCATCCTGAGAGGCTGGGTCTCAGAGGCTGTCACTAGAGTGGATGGGAGGTGGGAGATCTGCAGCAGCCTGCCTGTTCTCCTGTCTCATCCTGCCCCCTGGTGTTGGTGACCAGAGACACAGGCTTCAGTGGGTCCAAAGCACTTTGTGACCTATTTGCAGGTGATCTTGGTTGAGGTACCACCCCTTCCATGTGCTTCATGCTGTCACGAAAGATAGACTGTGCGTGTCACAGGACACCATGATGGTGACACACAGAATGAACTCTGACCTATGTCATACAAAACCCAAACACATAGACATGGTTATCTCTGTCCCTAACAAGATGGATCCAAGCCACAGGATGGCCACAACCTCATCAGTGACTCCCCAGGCACTGTGCTCAGAAGTAGAATGGCCGGCTGAGCTTGCAAGGCAGGGGCATTATGCAACTTCTAAGACAGCCTGCCCTTCTTTCAAGCTTCCTCAGGAGACCCTGGGTCCTAGTAACTTATCCTCTATTCTGCATCTCCAGCAGGCTTGTGCACACACACACACACACACACACACACGCACGCACGCACGCACGCACGCACGCACGCACGCACGCACACGCACACATAACACAGAGAGGGACAGGGAGCAGCCTAAGGATAAAGACCCAGGTAGAACAGCTGGATGTTCTAGGCCTGGACCAGGGGAGCTTGGTATGGACCCTGCAGTCTCCATGTCAGGAGTCCCTCCTGCTGAGACCGTTGCTGCAATCTAAAACAGCAATGCTAGAACATTCTTCTCAACCACCACATAAGGGTTCAAGAAGAAAACATCTTCTGCTGCAGTGCCCAGCCTGTGGGTACCCACAGAGACCACAGGCACGAGGGCTGCTGTGTGCAGAGGAGCGGCAACACCCCCCACCCCCCGGAGAGAACTCCCCTGACATGCCTCGGGTTGGAACACATGATGCTCAAAGAAGCCACAGCTGGATGGGTTCATTGCTTAACAGGGAAGGCTGGTCATCCACTCACCCTGAGGTCATGCTAGGGCTGTGGGAGAGAGAAGCCCAGCTGGGGTTCCAGTGGTCCTAGGGAGGGAGAGGCTGGCTTTCCATCTCTGAAAGAAGGCGGAGTCCATTAGCAAGTGTGGTGTCCCCTGGGGCCTGATTTAGGCTCTGTGCCAACATTCAAAGGACATTATCTGTATGTCTCTCTGTTGGAAGGTTGCTTCCCCTTAGCAAAAGAGTCAAGAGATTTTTTAAGAGAATGTAAAAAGTATCCAGAAGAACATTTCTCTCTCATTGAGAGAAAGGCAGGGTGCCTGTTTCCCTCAGAGTAAAATGTTCTAAAAAAACAAACAAACAAACAAACAAACAACTTTCTTTGTCATCAGGGGCGTGCAAGGGGTGTTAGTTCCAGAGAATTTCAACAGAGGTTGCAAAAAAGGAGAGAGAAAGAGAAGAAAGCGCCAGGCAGCCTCTGAGAGGGGGAATTAGAGACTCAGCGGGCTGTGTTCTCATCTCCTCCCCGTCCCCCTCCCCCTGCTCTGTGCTGTGCTCTAGAGGACTCAGTAAGGTGAAGAACTCCACTATTATCCCAGATGATACCCTGCATTTGTCCTCAGCCTCCACAGAATGTCACCCCCCTAAGAAGCCCCAACAGGATCCACACTCTTTGTATGGGATGTTGGGTCACCCTGGATAGACTGATGTTATTATTTAGGGTGGCAAGAGCCACACCAAATGCAAGATTGGCCAACCCAGAAAGGCACTTTGAGTCACGAATACCAGTCAAATGGGGAGGCTGTGACAGCCGCTTGTAACCACCAGTCAGGTCTCCCCATGCAACTTAATAAGAACTCCAGACTTGAGTCTGACCCCTAACTGTCTTGTCACCTGTCAGGAGAATGACCCCTGGGAGACAGCACAGAACTTTCTGCTCTGGGCCTTTTCCTGAATCCCACCGTCACTCCACCCCACCCCAACATGGTCTTACCCTATGTCCTTTCTTCCTAAGAAGTTATCGCTAAGACGGTAACAACTGTCAGGTTCCAACAAGTCTCTCTGAGAACGTGGAACCCAGGGTTGATCTTGGGGACTCTGCATGTTGATGAGTTTCAAGTCTTGTGTGCAGTATAGACTGTGTCAGTCTTGTGTGCAGTATAGACTGTGTCTTTATCTTTTCAGGGAGCCTGAACTTTTATATGAGAGGGACAGAGATAGAGAATCCATTTCCCCAACATCTGAGTCTGGTCCCATCCTACCTTCTGGGATACTTAATGGTATAATCCCCCAAATGAAAATTCAATAGGTGGAGCCACACCCCCTCCCTTCTTTTGCTTCTAAATTCAGGCCAGCTGAGTTAGTCTGAGAATGCCCAAGAATTCCAGATGGTTGCCATAAAATCCCAGACATGACACAAACCTTGTTAGCTGCAACCTACACATAGGAGCTGACACCGGAGCCAAGGGATGTCATGGAAAGCGGATGGAGAGGAGGACCATGCCTCCTACTTCATGCCCAGACTCTGCAAAGAAGGAGCCTGTGAGGCAGGAGAGAAGCTTACACTCCAACAGAAAAGGTGAAATTGCTTCATGAGACAGCTGGGAGGCAGCCAGAGACCCAATAACTTTGGCAAGACAGATCTGAGAGGCAAGGTTATGTCACAACATTATTTCATACCTGTTAGCCACTGTGAACCAGCAGCAGGTAGTCCTGGCTCTGCTGCCCATATGAACACACTGTGTCACTTACCCAGCATTTAGCTGCCCAAGACGCACTAACCTGGATCTGCTCTGGCTTATAGGAGGCAGCAGGCTAGATTGCTGCAACAGGGACTTTGGCAAATAAATCCCCTTCAAGGAGATGGAGTTTGCTCTTTGCAGAGGAGCTGCAGCGAACAGAGATACCACCCACATCAACAGGGAGAAGCAGAGACCCTTGTGGCCTCATCAAGGACTCTGGTTTACTTGGCAGTCCCTCCTGATGTGTGGGCCCCGTGGATTTGCTTTTGCAGGGGAACCTCTGGACACCTTCATGGGGATGGGGGTGAACTCGAAGTATGGAAATGGATAGATTCCTCCCTGAGCTGTCTTGTTCCTGTGGACAAATGGTGCTTTCGAAACCTATCCAGTCCCCAAGAGCAAAATTATTTGAGTGGAAAGATGACCTCCCAGCACTACCCACTCTCTGGTGTGTGTGTGTGTGTGTGTGTGTGTGTGTGTGTGTGTGTGTGTGTGTGTGTGTGTATTTATGCCACATGTGTGGGTGCCCTAGGCCAGAAGAAGGTGTCAGTTCTAGAACTGGCAATAAAGCTGGTACTGGGCCCACTGATATGGGCACTGAGAATTAGTGGGGCAGTGGTCTGTTCAGGCAACTTAGGCTCAGTCGAGTTATTGGCCTTGGAGCTTCAGTGGGCAGTTTTTGACTTCAGGGGGCAGAAGGAGCTTGGTCATAACTCCTGAGTCTTTGGCTCCTGTTTCAGTCACAACCAGTCACAGCTGCCCCCCGCAGGAGATGTGTGCTCTATCAGACAGACAATTCCCCAAGCTGCCAGCATTCTAGCTGGACCCTACCCCCAGTCATCTGACCACAGCCAGGCATGCCTCGCCCCAAAGACTGATAGCCACGCCCCACACAATCTAAGAAGCGGTTTGCCCCTCCTCTCTCTCTTGCTCTTACCCTCTTCCTCTCTTCTCTTGCTTCTTTTCTTCCTCTCTTGCTCTTTGTTCTTCTCTTACCTTCTTCCTCTCTTTCCTGCTCTTTGTTCTCTTCTCTTGCCTTCTTGCTCTCTTGCTTTCTTTTCTTTCCTTTCTCTCTCCTTCTCTTCTCCTGTCCTTCCTCTCCTTTCCTTCTCTCTACTTGATCAGCCTATTTTCTCTTTCCTTTAATGAAATATCTCATTTATACATTGCCTCATTCTTGTCTAACGCATCCCGCCACAGGCCTCAGCTGCAGAGAGAGAGACCCAGGCCGCAACAGCAAGCTGCCCCCAGTACAACAAGAACTGACTTCTTATCCTTTGCAAGAGCAGTGAGTTCTCTTAACTATAATGTCATCTTACCACCTCTCCATGTTCTTACCCAGTAGCCCTGGCTGGCCAGGAGCTCCTTACGTAGCCCAGGTTGTTTCAAAGTCGAGGCAATTCTCTTTTCTCAGCTTCCCCTGGCACTGAGATTGCTGGAGAGCCACCACACACAGCTCATGCCCCTGTGTTGATAAAGGAGATGCCTGGAGCACTGACAGATATCCTGGAACCTGTTTTTCCTGTGCACAGCAATGTCATTACCCAGCCACAGAGGAAAAGAAAATAACTGGCTAATGATCATCACATCTACAGCAAAATCCTCGGCAGCTGTCCCTACCGAGTCACTGATGTTTAGCCAAATGAGCCAAAAGGGCAAGACAAGGAGGGAGCATCTGAGTGGAAGGCAGGAGTAGCTGCTCGAGGCTGACTCACCCACACTGCTTCATGGTCTGAGCCCCAGTTCCCATTTAATAAGATCACAGGAGCTCTGCAGCATGGTGTGTGCCCCCAAAAGGTAAGGGACCCTCAAAATAGGGCTTTGCAGCTGTGTTTCTTTCTGTTGGCCCAAAATTTCTCAAAAATAAAATGGTATTTGTTTTTATTGAGCTGGAAACAGCCATTTTGAAGTTCTTGAAACCCCAAGCCTTTTATTCAAGGGACACGTCGACTGGGCTATGGCCTCAGAGCTGGCAGAGGGCTGCGAGAGTCTCAGCTTTTGTGTCCACAGGATGTAGGAGCTCATGATGTGAACATTCTATGGGATGAAGGATGCCCTTGGCATTGTTGGGGCAGAACCTAGCAGTTGCTGAAGCCACAGCCCTGTGACATGTGCCATGATGTGCTTCCCAGATGTGAATGCTAAGACGTTCCAAGTAGACAGTAGTCCTGAGCATGCCCAGAAGCCATGTGCCTCTTTCATTTTGTGTTGTCTGTGACATTATCCTCATGCCAAAACTCACTGTTTTCAGGGCTTCATGACGTTTCATCAGATGAACCAATCAAATGCTAATGGCAGTTTGGAAGTGTGGAAAGTCACTGGGGAGCATTCCTGGGTGACCTGGCTGGTTCCATGAGGAACCTGCCCTTTCGGAAGTGATTAGTAACCACCATGACCTAGAGCTTCCATCAATTCTGAAAACACAATTAGAGTTTCAAACACACACCATTGATTGATAAAGATAGAATCCCTGAGAAGGAGGAGACAGAAGACTAGGGATGAGGGGAACTGCCACTGTGAGAGAAACAAACACAGAAATTCTGGTTCCCTGCAAGCAGAGGAGAGATGGGAAGATCAGCTGAGACTGGGGGCTTTGGGAGTGGTCAGCAAGCAGACTGTGGAGCCATCGATTCAGGCACTTCATATCAACCTGCCCTCATCATGGATCATGAAGTTTTGCTGCAAGAACCAATGTGTGGGACCCACAGCTGGATCCTGATCCTGACAAGTCATAGGCTATCTGAAGCAGAAAATGGCTTATTGTACTCAAACATTTTAATGCCACAAGCTATTGATTAGTCTACAAAGTAAAGCTGCCTAAATGCCACAAGCGCTTCCCCAGCGAGCTCTGTAAGGAGCAGGCAAAGGGCTTCCACCCAAGCCCAAGCCCAGCCCTTCTCTCTCTGCCTCCTCCATCTCCTGTGACACTTCCTGCAGTCCAACCCCAAGGAAGTGCTGTCTGTCCTGACCAGGCTGGCTCCACATCTGTGCCTGTTCTTTGCCAGTGAAGTCCTTGCTCACATTCACCCTCCTTCCACCTCAGCACCTCAGCAAACATGTGGGATCAGTGTATGCTGGGTCCATTGTAGGCGGCAATCCTACTGTAGCTCACTGCTTCTGGTGAAAGCAGGAGATAGGCAGCCTACCAGGAAAACATTTATCAGAACAAGTAGGAAAATGCTTTTGAAATGGACTGTAAGCTTCTGCGGGTGTTCTCTCTGGGGTTTTTCTGTCTGTTATATTTTCCCCAACTTTTACATTTATTTAGTGTGCATTTGTGTGCATGTGTGTGTACATGTGCATGCATGTTTGTGTGTGTTTCTCTGTGTGTGTGTGTGTGTGTGTGTGTGTGTATACGTGCCTGCACATGGAGAGGCCACAAGACAACTTGCAAGACTCAATTCTCTCCTTCCATCATGTTGGTTCTGAGATTAAACTCAGGTCTTCAGCAACTGCCTTTACCCTCTGAGCCATCTCACCAGCCATTAAAACATACAAGTCAGACAGCAAGAGACACTCTGTCATCTCAGAGGACTCCGTTTTTTAGCATAAATGAAATGTGCTCTGGCCTGGGTGCCCCAGTGAATGAGGCTACTGACCAGTTGCTAATCAATTCCAAATTCTCCTCAGGTCTTCAGCGTTTGTCAAAGACAAACACTGAGCAGGTGGACACACAGTGTTTAACCAGTGAACATGTTCTGTGTACAAATATACAAAGTTTCCTCAGAGCCTGCGACCCTCTATCATTTTGTATGTCACCACCGTCTCCACCACAAGTATTATTCTGCCAGCACTTAAGAGGCTGGTGTGTGAGGACCACAAGCGTGAAGCTACACTCCATGGATGTGGGAGAGGAGGAAAGGGACTGGGGGTGTGGTTCCACAGCACAAGCGTGAAGCTACACTCCATGGATCTGGGAGAGGAGGAAAGGGACTGGGGGTGTGGTTCACAGCAGAGTGCTTGCCTAGATGGGACTGTAAGTGTTCCTGGGGCTCAGCCAGCATTCCCCAGCCACTGTGCTGGATCCATGTTCTCAACAGACTCCTGGTCCACGTGGGAGACAGACCACAAACAAGCTCTGCACAAACATCATGCCCTTCTACTAATATGGTACCCCCCCAATCCTCTACCCCCTCTTCCTGGGTGGTCAGGAGGGGTATAACTGATATCAACTAAAGGAATGAAGTGGACAAGAGGATCTTGGGGAATTGGGGAGCAACTTAATCTCGTTCTATATGGATTTGCGTCCCAACACACCAACCTAAGAATCAGGGAAGAGGCAGAGGAAGAAGTCCAGAACAACTCCTCCATCCTCGCAGCACCTGTCACCTCATGGAGAGAGTCAACTGGGCCCTAGTGCTCCCTCCTGGTGGGCCAAAGGTCACCAAGGGGCCTCACCTGACCTGGGGAGGTCATGCAGCATCTCCACGCTCTGCAGTGGTTCTTGTTACCTTGAAAACTTTATGTAACATTTCAGTAGCACCTGTATCCCCCCCCCCAAGGCTGTAAATGCGCATGAGAGTTAGACCCAGTTAGCAACAATGTAATTAGCAACAATGTAACATCTTTCTAGTCCTACACCCACAGGCAGAGCTTGGTATGTAAGAGAATGAGTGAAGGAGCCACGCTCTGGGACAGAAAGAAGAGAGAAGAATTCAACCTGTCATCACATCCTGTGGATGGACACACAACTCCAAGATGTGGTCCACAACACCCTGAGGAGTTCCCTCAGTCTCTCAGGGACATCTGTTACCTGGGTCACTGTCTGGACCAGGTATTTCCAGGTTCTGGCTTCATAATCAAAGGCTTGCAGTGCAGAAAGAATCTTTTATAAGCGTCACCTATCAATAAAAAAAAAAAAATCCTATGTCCAATGAGCTGAGCCAGGAAATAGGAGCTGGGAACACTGGCAGAAAGAGAGGGGATTCTGGAAAATAGTAAGAGGTGAGAGAGATTCACGAGCAAGACCCATGGAGCAGGCTGGGACTGAAGGAGAGGTAACTAACCAACAGGTAGATGAAGTCAGGTTAGAATAAAGAGAGATGTACCCGGGAATGCTGAGAGGACAGATGTAAACAAGCAGGGAGCTAAACTCGGCATAGAACAAAGAGGATTCACCCCAGACTTGGACACATGAGAGCTGAGGACAGGTAACTAACCATGTGGTAGACATAGAATAGTTTGAATGGGTTACATAGGTTATAGGCTAGTAAGGGGATGGACCAAAGCTTCTGGCCGAGGCATCTATTAGTAATCAATCTCGGAGTCTTTTTGTTGGGAACTAAGTAGCCCAGAGGAAAGACTGAATGTATTTTTTACATTGCAGAAGAGAACACAGATTGCAAAGTTGTAACAAACTTTACTCAAGAGCAAAATCAGGGTTGTTCACCTTGTGACAGCTTATAAAAGCCTAGGAGAGCCCTGCCCACCACTTGCTGCTGGCTATCTCTATTAGCTATCTCTAAAATAGCACTCGTGACACTGGGTGGCTCACTCACGGGTCAAGAGAGTTAGACTGCAGATCTGTCCTTCCTGTCACACTGCCATAGCTGAGGCATGTGTGCAGCAGTGCACATCATAGCAGGGCAAACACTAAAAAGGCTTCCTCCACAGTCTGACAGAGTACTGGCTTAAGGGGTATAGCTGGAACTAACCAACCAGGCAGCATTATGTCTCCAGAAAAACTTCAAAGAAAAGTTCTGCTGGCAACAGCACAGTAGCTGTGGGATGATGTGCTAAAGAAAGAGCAGAGCCGTTCAGCCAAATAGCGTGAAAGTCAGAGACAAAGTTTCTTCTTCCCAGTGCGTGGAGGGACCAACTAGTCCTGAATGACAAGTTATTTCTCATTCGGAGCTGGTAATATTCTTGGACATGAAGCTGCCCTTTTCACTGAAGTTCTGACATATTTCATCATGTAAATCATTTCCATGTCTCCCTTTCATAATAAATTGATGATATACAAAATAATAATAATAATAATAATAATAATAATAAGAAGAAGAAGAAGAAGAAGAAGAAGAAGAAGAAGAAGGAGAAGAAGAAGGAGAAGAAGAAGAAGAAGAAGAAGAAGAAGAAGAAGAAGAAGAAGAAGAAGAAGAAGAAGAGAAGAAGAAGAAGAAGGAGAAGAAAAGAAGAAGAAGAAGAAGAAGAAGAAGAAGAAGAAGAAGAAGAAGAAGAAGAAGAAGAAGAAGAAGAAGAAGAAGAAGAAGCAACCGTGTAGGTCAGATGCATTACAAAGAGAGCTGCAAGCTCCTCCAGTGATTGTCCCAGGCTTTCTTTTATGAGGTCTGAAAGAAGAAGTTTTGTTGCTAAGGGGTATACTAATACTGTTTTGATTAACAGGCTTGGATTGTGTAAGCCAGGGCTTACTACAAGTGCCCCTTCCCATGATGCATCTGGTTTTTTATTTATTATTCCCTCATATAATACATCTCTCCTCCCTCCACTCTTCCCAGTTCTACCCCCCACCCCACATCCTTTGTCCCAGATCCACTGCTCCTCTGTTTCCCTTAAGAAAACAGCAGGCCTCCCAGTGATGTGGATGGAACACAGCATAAGAAGACACACATCTGGTTTTAATTATATGCAGGCCTAATTATGGATCGGCACATACGGTAAATAGGGATTATTCCCTAAATACCCATTCAAGGGACACAATCGAGCTCTCAAAGCCAGTGTTGGCCCCCTCACCCTGTACCCAGCTATATTCTAGAATATGTTTGAACAGAAGCTAACACAAGGAGAGTTACTGGTAGTCCTAGGCAAGGAGAATCTTATTAGTGGTCTCATTATCTAGCTCCGGCTGGCCTGGAATACTCCATACAGACCAGGCTGCCTCAAATTCCCACAGATGCACTTGCTCTGCCCCCAAATGCTGGAATCAAAGGTGTATGCCACCACACCTAGCCCAGGGAGAGCATCTTATTCTTTTGTTCAGGATATGGTCTGTGGGGAGTGAATGCAGTTCTGAGCAAATGTGTATTATTGAGATGAGCAGAGCCATGTCAGGGACCCCAACCCCTGTCAGGCCCATGGGAATAGCAAAGCCTTCCTCTGCTCTAAGTACAGATGTTACCAACAATTGGCCTTCTGCTAACATTTTCTTCCCCCCAGATAACTAGAACCTGAAACTGTTGCTTACAGACACCTCCTACCATGATTATCTAACCCACCTCCTCATTTGGCTGTATACAATGAACCCACCCCGCAATTTGAATGTATAAAATAAATGTGCTGATCTGCCTCCATAAAATCATACTACCCACCCAAGCCCAGCTTTTCTGTCTGTGTGTCTGTCCTTTCTCCATTTTCTCTTCATCCTATTCAGGACAACCCTAAAACCATGCAGTATAAAGAGAATCTCCCGTGCACCTATCAGGAAAAAAAAAAAGCTGCACCAGGAAATGAGAGGTGGGAATTCCAACGGGGTGGGGGGTGTGTGCAGAATTCCGCGAAATAGGCTCAGGAGATTTACCCTGAACTCTGAGGAAGAGACAGGCACATGAAACTGAGAAGAACATAACCAGCCATGTGACATGCTTAGGATAAACTGGATTATTGAAATAAGAGCTAGTCAGGGAACACAGCCAAGATTATTGGCCTAGGTATTTATTCATATAAAAGAAGTCTCAACGTTGCTATTTTGGGAACAAAGAGGTTGGGAGGAAAACGCTAAAGCCATGGAAAACCCACAGTCACCCTGACTAGAGTGAACCAAACAGAACTGTGGGGTATTTCCCACCTTATTGCAGTAAATCTCCAACCCTAATAAGCCCGTGCAAAAAACACACAACTCAGTTATTATATTTGTAAGCTGTATGCCTAGATTGGGCAGATCTACCACTACACTAATCTATTCCCCACGTATGAGATCCCTTGCTACTTATGGCTTCTCCAGGCCATGTGGTTCTGCTCCATCTTCCTTCCACCTTTTCTTCCTCTATCCTCTCCTCTGTGGTCCCCTACCCTTCCTATACTCTCTAAAACCTCCAGCCCCACCTTTCCCTTCCACTGACCAATCACAGGTTCCAGCCTTCATTTGACCAGTTAGAATGGGGAGAAGGTTCACGTGAAATCACCTGAGTGTGTGTGATCCACTTCTCTTGAGGAAGCAGAATTAACATCAGAACACAAACAGCACCAGGACAACCCACAGCACAACCTGACCACTTTGTTCCCTGACATAGCAACTCTGAGGCTTACTGTTTCCTGAAGCTCGGGCCATAAGCTTCAGCGTGCTCTCAGCCTAGCCCATTCTAGAACCCATTTAAACTATTCTTCCACGTGGTTAGTTACCTCTCCTTAAGTTGATGCATCTTATCCCCTCCATCGATTGTGGCAAATCTCCCACATCTGAGTCTTTCCCAGAATTCCTCTCTCTTTCTGCCAAACTCTCACCTCCTATTTCCTGCCTCTGTTCATTGAACGTGGGCTTTTTAATTGACAAATGAATGCTTTTACACAGGGCACAAGAAATTCTCTCTACAATGCAGGTTATGGAAGGAGTGTACTAACAATTTGAAGCTGGTGGAGGTTCTTCAGCAGCTAAGTATGTTGTTAGAAGATGCGTGTACATGCACGGTATATGCAGATAAGGGATCCTAAGTTGCCAGGGTATGTGTATAGCCCAAGCCAGGTGGAGTCCCAGGCTGCTAAGCTATTCCCTATGCCTGTCTGCCTCCCCTTGACTGAGGCAAAACTAATCTTTGATTTTGAAGCAGAAAAATATTTCACAGCCAGCCAGTATGAAGCACAACTAATACATATTTAAAAAGACATTTTAAATATAGATTTTAAGCTCAAAGGTGGAGAGAAGGAACCAGGATTAGAGAGTTGGGGCGAACTTCTCTGAGAGTCTCATTATCTTTTAATAGTTATATACAGGCCTGGCATGGCAGGGTTTGGAGCTATTGTCTTTAAGGAGTTCCTAAGGTTCCTGATGAGATTATGACTAATATGGTAAAACTGAAGGTCAGAGATAAGCAGAATAGTAGACTGTTTTTACTGTAAACAAATTGCATTGACTTCATAGACTCTACCAAATCAAAAACAAACCAACATACAAAAACAGAAAAAGGAATGAAACCCTTCCTAAGGCCATGTAAACTCAGGCCTCCAGCTTGATTTATTGCTAATTTAACACAAGACATCATATATGAAGGGAACATTAAATCTGTGTCTTAGTGAGGGTTTTACTGCTGTGAACAGACACCATGACCTAGGCAACTCTTATAAAGACAACATTTAATTGGGGCTGGCTTACAGGTTCAGAGGTTCAGGGGGGAGCATGGCAGTGTCCAGGCAGGCATGGTGCAGAAGGAGTTGAGAGTTCTACCTCTTGTTCCTAAGACAGCTAGCAGAAGGCTGACTTCCAGGCAGCTAGGATGAAGGTCTCAAAGCCCATGCTTACAGTGACACACCTACTCCAACAGGGTTACACCTCCTAATAGTGCCACTCCCTGGGTAGAGCATATACAAATCATCACACTGTCACCAGCTATCACAGGAAATGTGTGTGGTACTGGGTTCCCCTTGTCACTGTCAAGGGGCTCGTCTCCCTTCTCATGTCCCCACACTTTCCTCTGCCTTGGCATCCTGGCTTAAGGAGACATGGCAGGCAACAAGCAGAGCGGCCCTCATAGAGTCAGCAAGGCCCCACCCAGGGCCTACTATGGTGCCTGACAGGACCTCACAGGCCCCATCCTTAATGTTGGTCTTGATTCTGGAAGCAATGAGACAATCAGAAGAGCTCCAGCAAGCTCCTGGGGAGATCCATCCTGGCATACATCTGTAATGACTGGGGCCAGAGGGAAGGTGAACTCTCCAGTCCAGACTTACAGAGTGCTGGTTGGCTGTGCCTGATAAGAATACAATATACTGGTGGTGGTGGCGCACACCTTTAATCCCAGCACTTGGGAGGCAGAAGCAGGCAGATCTCTGAGTTCAAGGCCAGCCTGGTCTACAGAGTGAGTTTCCAGGACAGCCAGGGCTATACAGAGAAACCCTGTCTCGAAAAACAAAACAAAACAAAAAAAACCCAAAAAACAAAAAAACCAAAACAAACAAACAAACAAAAAGACTAAGAATACAATGTCAGGATCAGAGAAGCAACTGAGGGACCGCCATTCCCGTCCTATCTGGGAGTGAGGAAACAAGACAGTATAAACTATATTCAGTATGAGAACTTGTTACTATTCATTACTATTGCAGAAAACATGGATTCATTTCCCAGCAACCACATGTGGCTAGCACACATCCGTAACTCCAGTTCCAGGGAACCCAGAGCCATCTTGTGACCTCCAAGAACTTCAGGCACACACGTGGTGCAAACATATATGCAGGCAAAACACACTTACAGTAAAGTAAAATAGGTAAATTTTAAATAAAATTAAAACAAACCAGGGCCATGTGCCTTTTGGAGTGTTAGCCTTGGAGCTGTACATCTCCTAACCAATACCAACCCCAGAGCCCGATAGAAACAGGAACTGGCTGCTCCTGAGCACTCTGAAGGACAGAGAGAAATCACTGTCCTTGCTTAGATTTAAGCACAGTGACAACCTGGCAGGTTCCTCGAGCACGCTGGTTTCTAATGGCTGGCTGCGATTATATTAATTTCCTGCCCAATGGATTTCCTGCCAGTCACACATCTGCCAGTCCCCTTCTAAGCGTCATGAGAAATAACAGCGAAGACGCATGAGGCTGAGGAGGAGGGAACACCAACCAGGAAGATGAGCAGAGGGCACCAGCATGCAGAATCGGCAAGGTGCTTGGCTCCCTGCCCAAAGCCTAATCTACCCGTAGCCTGATCTGTCCATCTGTAATACTTAGTGGAGCTTTTCTGAAGACAGAGGAGCCTGCGCAGCTCTGCAGAGCAGACAGGGTCTCTGCATGCTTGTCTCCTTTACTGCACTAGAGAGGGGAATGGGCTTGGAGAGAGCAGAGGACAAGAACTTCCAGATGTAAGGAAACCCAAACTCTAGAGCAGTTTACACTCCGGTCTCACCCTTAAGATGTCAAAACAGAGATGTCTGTCTAGTTCATCTTGTGAGTCCTCTGACCAGAGTTCCCTATCCAGGCCATCCAATGGGACCAGAGGTGGAGGCCAAAGGTTTCATGTGTATTTGAAGCTAATTAAATATTTATAATTATTATTATTGATGTGTTTGTAAAAAGATAAAGACAGAAAGAATATGTTCTATGGGGGTATGGTGAGGTATGGGGGAAGGGGGTGTCTCAGAAGGCCCATGCTGAGGCATCCCTTCCCCCTGAGGGACCAATCACACGAAGGTATATATAGAATAGAGTTTATTCAGGGCATGGGGAGGGAAGTTAAGAGGGTAGTAGAGGCAGAGAAAGGCAGGGAGAGGTAGAGAGTAGAGAAGTAGAGGCCGGCCGTGACCATGAACGCGTGGAGAAAGGGGGTTGGGAAGGGAAGAGCAAGAGCAAGAGAGAAGCAAGAGGGAAGCAAAAGTAAGAGAGGGAGGAGGGGCAAGCAGCCCCTTTTATAGTGGGTCAGGCCTACCTGGCTGTTGCCAGATAACTGTGGGGTGGAGTTTAGCCAGAATGCTAACAATTATTATTGTATTTATTGAGAGGAGGAATAAGCATGTTAACCTCGGGAAGGAGTGTCAGTATTGTCAGAGGATACCTAGCAAGAATCTCCTCTCTCTTCCCACCTTGTGGGTCTTGGAGTCACACTTGAACTGTGAGGTGCCCTCAGAAGGCAGAGCTAGGCCGGCCTGATGCCTCCCTCGGGGCGAAGAGGAACCCGAGCTGAAGGTGGCCCCTGCAGGGTGGGAAGAGCCTGAGACCAGAGAGCTTAGGCCTGCAGCAAGGCAGCCACCCTTCTCAAACATGGCGGCGACGGGGGTGCCAGGGATGTGCCCTTTCCAAACATGGCGGCCAAAACGGGCGGGCATCCGCGCGAAGGAAGCGCCCCTTCCCAGCATGGCGGGAACCTTGGCCAGCTTCCGGTGCCCAGCCCGCGGATCGTCGTCCGGGAGGCGCGCGCCGCCCGCTTTCCACAGGAACAAGCTTCGTGTGGGCACGTAACCCGGAGACGCCGGCCCGTGATTGGTCGCGTGCTGATGACATCAGACGCCGCGGCGCCGTGCGCACGCGCGCGCGCGCGATCGGAGCCGCGCGATCGAGACTCGACGGAGGAGCGTTAGGCCGGGGCGCTCACTCATGAGGAGCAGGAAGGTGAGGGGCCCCGCAGGCGGGGTGCGCGCCGCCGAGCCGCGCTCTCCCCGGGGAGCCGTCGGGGGGCGGGCGCCTCTCGGCCTCGAGCTCCGCCCCTGGGAGGGGAGCCCGCACTCCCCTCCGGCCCCGGGGGGAGGAGACGAGCACCTCCACCCACCCCCGGCGCGGGGCGAGGGCCATCCGGACCTGCGGTTTGCCCCCGGCCCTGCGGGCTGCAGCTGGGCCTTCCTATCGTCCCGCTCTGCCCACAGATGGGCATGCTGCAGCCGACCGAGCTCAGCCAAGCCCGTGTCGTACGTGACTGGGACCTGAACGCCGGCTGCGGAAGGCCTCTGGCCGGGCACGGCGGGGACAGTGAGTCCCTTAGCCTGAAGTGTGTCTACCGTCCACCCCTGGCCCGAAGTCCACGCTGACGTCCCTGTTTCTTGCGTTGCGCAGGCGTTTGTGTGTAGCATGGCTAATAGTAACTATCCCCCGTGTCGGTGGTCTTGGCTGCTGCCCCTCCTTTGCATAAGGAGACTATTACGGTCTAATGGTTCCCCGCTGTGTTTTTTACTTCTTTGCGCGGCTCTGTTCTCTTTTCAAACTTGTAGCGCCTCGATTCCAGTGAGACACAGAAGGGTCGAACTCTTGTGGGGTTCTCGCCCCACTTTCTCTTAGTCGTTGGTTGACAGTGCAGCCTTGCAATCTTTACTTTATCATTTGCAGCCACTTCCTCAGGCCAGCAAGGGCCCCACGGACCCTCCCTTTGGTTTCTGCCCGCCTATTGCTAGCACGTGCCTCCTTTGCCTTTTCAGAGAAGTATGCTTAAGATAATTTTATATAGGGGCTTTCCTCGGGGGTCGGAGGTGCTCCTGTGTGTGCCTGAATCACTGACTGGGTCACTAGCCTCAGCTAGAACTCCAGTGGTTTTAAAGCAACGGTTCCCCGTTTGCATCAGGAAGTTCCTTTATTCTTGCCTTAATCTTCTTCATCTCACAGGACAGGTTTTCTGGGTGTGGATTTTCTTAACTGGCATTTTGTTTCCTGCAGGTAGTGTTCTCACTGTGGTTCACACTGTGTCAGAAAGATGGTCTGTCCACTTGGAGCTCAGTTTGTTAAGCTTCCTAGACACAGGAGGTTTTCAACCATTCTGACTTGAAATACCTTTCTCTGCTTTCTTTCTGGCTGTCCCGTACTTGTGTGCTGTATGTGAGTTAAGGCCAGCCTAGGAGTTCTAGGTCAGCTGGGGTAGTAAGATATGTAAGGCAGTTGTGTGTGGTGGCAACAGGCTATGACCCAGCACTAAGGAGGCCAAGACAGATGTATTTTGCATTCAAGACCTAGCAGAGTAATTTAATGAAACTGACTCAAAGGGGAAAAAAAACCTAAAGGGGTGGGGCTGGGAATGCATGAAACTCTGAGTTCATTTTCCAGAGCACCATAAGCCAGGTGTGAAGCTCACATTTGTAAGCCCAGCACTCGGGAAACACGGGCAGATTTAGGAGGGCAAGGTTATCAGCAGCAAGTTAAGAGGCTAGCCTGGTTCACATGAGACCCCGGACTAAAAATAAAACAAAGGTGGGCTGGGGCTAGAGCACATCGGTAGAAATTCTGCTTAGCACATAGTAGGCTATCCCAGAGCAAGATGGTGACGAGGATGATGATGAGGTAAGACATGGGGCTAGGGTAGGGTAGAGAAATGAGTGCAGGAGCTGGTGATTCTGTCTTGTGTTACTGTTGCCATGGGCTTTGACACCAGATAAGAATTTGAGAGTCTTCCAAGAAAGAATGTGTCCAGTTATTTGGGTGCGTGGGCGTTGGTATGAGTTCGTGTCCACTTGGACCACAGCACACATGGAGGTCAGAGGACAGCTTACAAAAGACAGTTCTTAGCTTGCACTGTTTAGGTCCTAGCAGTTGAACACACCCCCTCGGTCCTGTGGCAAGCTCCCTTTCCCACTGAGTCATCCGATGCTCAACCCTGTGTCTAAGCCTGGACAGTTGGGTCAAACCAGCTTGGGGCATAGCCATCTTTGCTTGCAAGTGAAGGAACATGGATAGCTCAGGCACTGAGCTGGGGACCCACAACAGCTCTGGGCTGGCATACTGCCACAAGCATGCTCTCTGACCTTCACTCTTGTCTAGCTCACAGGTGGAGTGCGATCCTCAGCGCGCCTTCGGGCCCGAAGTTACCCTTCAGCCAGCTTGGCCTCTGCCGGGGATGTCACCAGCTCCACGTCTGGCAAAACAACATGTCTGGTGAGCCCCATTACTAAGAACACCAAGGCTATCGTTGTCACTCCGAGATGTGTTGTGTGAAATAGAAGACATTGCAGAAGCTGTGGCAGTACCGTCACTGCTGTCACAGAGGGGTGTGCTGTGCAATACAGCTGATTTTCTGGCCTTTGTGTACTATGCATGTGTATGGAAGTGTGCTAGTGGCCGGGGCACTGAGGCACAGCTTTGCCCAGCTGTGTGAATCTTTTACCCCCTTTACTCCTGGAGCTGAGAGAACAGTCAGACACAAGGCAAGGACTGTCTTATGGTCTACGTCACACTACAGCTGCCTAGTCAAGGAATCTCATCCCTAAATCGCTGCTTATGATTTTGGCAGCAGTTACCTTTATGCTCTAAGCTTTCTTGCTTGTTCCTATGATGATTTTAAAGTAAGTAACCATGCACTTTAGGAAAGAAAGGCCTGGGAAAGCAGCTTGCTCTGGAGTCCTCCTTGGCCTTCGATCTGTTCTGCTTCTTAGCAGCAGAACAGACAGGGACCAGTGGTTTCGGCACAGATATCTCAGGTGGAGGAATGGAAGCCTCTGGGACTGTGAGCCCTGTGCCTCTGCTAGATGGATCTGATTTTCTCATGTTTTTCTTTCTTGGCAGACTTCCTCATCACACAAAGCTACAGACAGACGGACTTCCAAAAAGTTCAAGTATGACAAAGGTCACCTTGTGAAGGCAGAATTACAAAAAGTTGACCCTAAGAGTGACATTTCTTCTTTGCCAAAAGCGGCCCCTTGTGAAAATCAGTCTGTAGAGGACGGTGCTGAGGCTGCTGTCCCTGCAGCGGAGAGCAGAGTGCCTCCTCAGGGCTCCTCCCGGCCTGGGAATGAGGAGCCCTCAGCAAAGGCACCCCGCAGTGAAAATGGCCTGTCCATAGCACCCCGCAGTGCTGCTGCAGCCCAGGAGCCAGATGATAGCTCTGCCACACAGGCGGAGCCTGTGCCCAGGACAGAGGAGGTGCGGGCATCTGTGCTTCAGATGGACAGCAGCGTCTTTCTAGATGATGACAGCAACCAGCCCATGCCTGTGAGTCGCTTCTTCGGGAATGTTGAGCTTATGCAGGTGAGTGTTGCCTCCTGCCTCTCCTGCAGTGCCTGGGCACCAAGCTGCAACTCCCTGCTCACATTTTATTGTGTGCCCATGATATACAACACAAAGGTGAACATAAATTGATCATGTTGGTGTACACACACAACCCACACACACAGGCTCACAAGCTGGGAAGCAGCTCAGTGTGAAAGGTAGCGTCCCTGGTTTCAGCCCCCTCTGTGTGTCCTCACACAAGGTTAGGAATTCAGATCTGTGATTCCAGGAACATGTGACCATGTCTGTTGCTATCTCTTGTTTGGAGTATAGCAATCTTTCTTACCAAGGGACCCGTGCCTAGACAGACTTCCTGTGTCTATAACAGGCCTGCCCTGCAGACCCCTGAGCAGACTGTGGCCAGATACGGATGTGGGTGCCCTGGCAATCTCACTTAAGACTGAAATTATGCTCTCTTCCCCTCTAAGGATCTGCCACCAGCCTCTTCATCTTGTCCTTCCATGAGCAGACGAGAATTCAGAAAAATGCACTTCAGAGCCAAAGATGATGAGGACGACGCTGAGGGGTAGAGCAGCAGGAACTGTGCAGCTGGTGTCAAGATCTGTATGGCATCTTCAAGAGAGCATGCTCTTAACTGAACACATAGTGGACATTAGTATCACTGGGACAGATGCCTGGACACGCTGCTGCCACCACTGCTTTGTGCAGGTCTTCTCCTTTCATAGACAACCATGCTGGCACAGCGGGCTGGGCAGTAGGAAACAAGGAAAAGTCCCGAGGGCTTTGGCAACAAGCTTACTTTCCATGTCAAACTGATCACCAGAGATGAATTGTTTCTTCTGGAGGGACTCCTGTTTCTGAGTGAAGCTAACCATTTTACCTTGTAGTTTTTGCAAAGTATATATGAGAAGGAAATAAAATATATTTTGAAAATACTTTTAAGAAAATACTGTGTTCCCCAAACTGTCATTTCAAATATTTGCGAATCAAGGGAGTAAATGAACTGTGTCCTAGGCTAGGAGTACTCTTGAGGCTCATTAGCAAGCAGGAAAGTCAAGGCCCTTGGTACAAACCTTGACCAGGAGTAGGGGTGATAGCTCCTGCCCTGCTCTGCTGGGATATAGGCTACCTGCCCACAAGGGTACTGGGAATTGAACTTGGCTCCTAAGCAAGAGCAACAAGTGGTCCAGGCCTATAGGAGTTTGCAGTTCTGCTCCTGTTCAGACAGACCTGCCCACCCCACCCCCATCAGTTCACATACACACACACCCAGTCACCTCAGCTTCCACTGAGATCCTCTCGTTAGCTGTGACCTTCATCTCAGATTTGTGACCTAATGACTGATGAACCACAATTTAAAGCTGTTGCTTGCAGTCATCCAATAGCCGTGGGCAGCAACGCACAGCCTTAGACGACAGCCCCTGGAGAAGACAGCTGTGTGGTAAGACTTGAGGGATCAGCACACAGACGAGCAGTGACCACCTTGCTTCCTTCCTGGGGTATGCATTTACTTACAGTCCACCCTGCTGATGGACACGCATGGGAGCCTGCCTGCAGCCGGCCTCAGCACTAGCACTTTTCCCGTCCTAACTGGCCTGTTTCAGCAGTTACCCGTCCAGGGAGGCTACCAGAACCCTGTGCCAGAGGATTTGGAAGGATCTGTTGAGATGGGGGTAGTCACAGATCTGAGTCCCTGGGCCTGGCATGAAGAGAGAGTTGCCAGTACACAGGCATCTTCTGAAAGTTCAGATAGGGTGATGGGTGAATGTGGGATATCAGGCCCAAAGGACACAGGGAAAGGTTCCAGTGTGTGCCTACCGACAGTCCACAGCAGCAAGGGCAACTCAAGAATAGACAAAACCTAAACAAGGCCACCAAGCTGGCTCAGCATGTCAGGGCGCTTGCTGCCAAGATGAGTTCAATCCCTAGACCCCACATGGTGGAAAGGACCAACCTCCACAGGTTGTCCCCATGCCTCTGCAGACATGCCACGTGTGGTATGCACACAAGAGTGACTCATTACAACTTTCACAGTCTGTGGCAGTGCCAGCACCAGGTCAGCACCTGCAGAGGGAGGGGTCCAGTTGTGGGCACCTGTGAGACAAGCACCAGGATTCAGAGAGCGGTGAATATAGCAGGAGGCCAACAGAAGTTAGCAGCTGTGTGTGGGGTGGGAGTGGAGGCCTCAGTACAGGGTCCAGGGGAACAAGTGTGAGTTTCCAGGTTTCCCAGACAACGGGAGACAGCTTACTACGGCCCTAGATGGTTTTGAAGGTCAGTCACTTGGTACCTTGCTTTCACTCAAAGCTCATTTTTCATTCCAGCTACAAGTGTTCTGCATTCCACTAGAGAAACAGAACCTCAGGTCAGGAGGGGTGCAGAGCAGTCCTGCACTGGGCATGCCGGCAGGGGCATAGGTAACAGAAGACCACAAATAGCAAACTTGAGGCTGAAGAGAAGGCCCAGCTTCTACTTGCTACTCTGCAGAGGACCCAGATTGGGTTCCAGCAGCAACATAATAGCTTACAGTCCCCTGCAGTTCCAGTTCCAAGGTATCCAATCATGCTGACCTGGCACGATCCTGCATCCATGAGGTGCACTAGCATGCACTCAGATGCCCAGAAGCGTGCGCTCACACACACACACACACATATCAAACCTTAGCCCACACGCGCACACACACACACACACATCAAACCTTAGCCCACACGCGCGCGCACACACACACACACACACACACACGTCAAACCTTAGCCCAGTCCTGGTAACAATCCTAGTAAGAGACAGTGATTCTGCATGTCCCAGGGTGTTTAAAAAGGGCAGAAAAGCAGAATAAGACACACTGTAAATAGTTGTATGTCCATGACTAAGAAAAGCAGCTGGGTTCTCTGAGAGCTCCACCTGGCTGCCTAGGGTGCTGCCCTGCCATCTCTGTGAAGATGGACTCACCCAGAGCAACTCTGTTCAGTCTCTGCCTGCTGGGATCTCACCTTTCGCCCCATCTTCCTCAATATGTTCAATCTTTTTTGAGATGTCTATTTTAGAAACACTTTATTGTTTTTCTGATTACATGGCAAATATAAAAATCCAAACATTACAAAATATATAAAATGTCCATTTCAAAAATAAACTCAGGCTGGGTGTGGTGGCACATACCTTTAATCCCCAGCACGCAGGAGGCAGAGGCTGGCTGGTCTATAGAGTGAGCTCCGGTCCAGCCAGAGCTCCTTAGTGAGACCCAGTCTCAGAGAAAAAGAATGAAGTATTATAAAATACGTGGTGTAGGAGATAGTACTTGGTGATCGGTCTCATCCCTGCTGAATCCCCCAGTATGACTGCTTTTGTCGAGTGGCATTTCCACAGACTGTGCACAAGCTGACACACATTTACAAAACCAAATTCCAAGTGTGGTGGTGCACACCTGTAGTCCCAGCTCTAGGGATCAGGCAGGAAGATCATGAACTCAAGATCATTCCCTGCACCAATAAAGCCATCGATGCTTTTAACAGTTTCCTATTTCTCCACATGAAAGTTTAAACCCGCTCCAATCATGCGTACATACATTTATCAGTGTTGACAGCCGTTATTTAATCCATTAAAAACATCAGTTTCACGTGGCTCAAAATAAGGCCACAGTCAGCTGTTCAAACCAGGACACATCTGGAAGGCTTCCCACCTTCTGACATTTTAAACAATTCAGCAGAGAATGCCCTACGTGTTTGTTATGAGATGCAAACGTTTACCCTGGAAGCACTGTTTCTTTCAGAGGCGTACACTCAGTTACCACCAGTACTCAGTAGAAACAGAGGCCATAAAAGCTCAGCACCACCACACATCACAGTGGCCAAGTTCAGCCCTGGGGCCATGAGCACGAAGGCCCTGCCACAGGAATATGATGAGCACCTACATTGTCCTCTGCACACTGGGCTGTCAGAGGCTGGGGATGCAAACTGGGAAGGTACACAAATCGGATTCACTGGAAAGACTCCTAAAGATTTTTCTTGAACCTTCTAGAGTGACAAAGCATAACTGTCCCCATTACCACCGCAATCGCCTCAAAGAAGGTATGGCAAGTGTCACTGGTGCTTCTGAGTACGGCGCTTCCGAGCAGGCTGCTTCCTCCTGGATCCTGTCTGAGGCCGATAGATCCTACTGCGGTCACACTGCAGCTTGTGTGTGGTCTTCTTGTGGCAGGCAATGTGCACCAACTTCAGGTTCTCAGCAGTGAAGAGCAGGCTGTAGAAGTACTCCCAGTTCACCTCCCTCCCATCCTGGATTGCTTCAGCCAACGTGGGTACCACGGTGCGTTTCTTCTCTATTCTGCCAAGTGGGCGAGGGGGGTCCGGGGCGGGGAGCAGACAGACATTTTGCTGTGAGTGCCACACACTACAGGGTGCCGTGCACTCTCCCATGAGCCACAGACACTTGCTGTCTGTGGACCCAGTGTCTACCATGGCAGGCAGCCCTGCTGTCCTGATAGTTTTTTGTCAATGTGACACAAGCTAGGGTCATCTAGGAAGAGAGTACCTCAACTGAGAAAATGACATTATCAGATCAGTGTGTATGAAAGTCTGAAGCATTTCTTGATTAATGATTGATTACTGTGGGAGGGCCAGCTCACTGTGGGCAGTGCCATCCCTGGGCTGATGGCCCTGGGCTGTATAAAAACAGGCTTGAGCAAGCCAGGAAAGGGTGCCCCTCCACGGTCTCTGCACCCATTCCTGCCCTGAGATACTGTCCTGACTCCTCATGACAGACTGACTGCAAGTTTGACAGTAAAAAAATAAACCCTTTCTTCCCCAGGTTGCTCTTGGTCAGTGTTGTTTCACGGCAGTGGAAACCCTAAGACGAGGTATGAGGACCCTGAAGATTCACAGGGACCCTAAGCTGGGAACAGCCCAGAAGGACAATGGCAGCAAAATGGACAGGACTTAGGGATGAGTCACCAGAGGACCAAGCACCACACTGGCCCATCCCTGACGTGGGCCATGGGTGGCCACAGTGTACAGAGTGTGGCGCAAGCAGTGCTGCTTGTCTTACTTTGCAAACTTGAGTGGTGGGCACAGCTTACCATACTTAAAAGAGTGTGGGAAAGCTAGGCAGGGTCCCTCGAAGGCCACTCAGTGGAGCCACGCCCCATGTGTGAGCGTTTATCAGCCCCTGATGACTCCTGTTTGCTCATGTACCAATTTTATACAACTGCCCACAGACCCCAGGCCTGTGTCTCCCACAGGCACATGAGCCAAGTATGTATGGCCAATGTGACACAGATATGGCAAGCAAAAACAATGTCATGTTACTTCAGAGCCACTGAAACTGGGGCTCCACAAGGACCAAATGCAGATCTACTCTGCAGAGACACTGACAAGACAGAGCAAAAGACTGGTCACCAAAGAGAAATTCGGGTCCACACAGTCTCAAGAACAGCCGAGTGGCAGGCAAACCGCCTTTCCATATTTAATTCTTCAACCCTCTGGAGCCTGGAAGTTTGTTACACAGTGGTCTGGACAGGGCCCACCTCCTGGCTTGTCCTCATAGAGCAATGAGAATATCCCCACTTCCTGGCTAGTCCTCGTATAGCAACAAAAATGTCCCCATGTTCTCCCACTCACCAGAACATCTGCTCTTATTGGATTACTCCGCTCCCTATGGCCTCACTTTACCTTAACTCTCTCTCAAGGACCTATCTCCAGATGCAGTCTCACTGGGCAACAGTTGCAATGTGTATCTGGGGTGGGAGGAACCACAATTGAATCTACAGCAGGATGTTACCCCAAAACAGCAGCGCTGTGCCAGAGCGTTCAGGCAGAGCCAGAATACAGAGAGTGGGTGGCAAGAAGGTCCCAGAATGCCCATGGGAGTCTAAGAGACTGCAGAAGGTCCCAGAATGCCCACGGGAATCCAAGAGACTGCAGAGAAGAATCGGAGTTCTCCAGAATGGAAGACGAGGCACAGCAGAGCCAAAAGGAAAGGTTTGTCCATGGTGTACATCGCTCTCAGTTAAGGGGAATCAAGCCAATCTCCATTGGAGAGATAGAACGTCTGACTGACAGCAGACGCCAGGAAACAGTGATCAGTCTCCTTCATGGAGTACACAGGGGACCTAGATGCTGGTGATCCCAGACTTAGTGTGAGACAGCCCCTCTCCAGTACTCAGTATAGAAGTGGCAAGAGGGAGTTCACCCTCAGGCCCTCTTTAGAGAAGCCCCAGGACCAAGCATCAGCAGAGCAGGCCCAGGGAGATTCAGGAGGGGGTGAGCAGAGGAGTGGGAGATGTAAGTAGGTACTGACCATGACGACATGACCACTGTGCAAGCTCAAGGTCAGCTGGGACAACGTTGAAAAAGAGCCCTGGAAGAAAGAGGTGACAGGTGGGCCCAGGACATACAGTGACACCAGGCACACAGGAGGTATAGGAAATGGCAAATGAGATTAATTCAAACCTACTTACTCATGCAACAAAACTACTGAACAGATGCTGAACAGCCACTGTGTCTAGACACTGGGACAAGGGACCAGTGCAGGATAGTCTCAGACAAGACAAAAGGCAGTGTGCTGTTGCTACTAATGTGCTAACAAGAGACGCCCTCTGTGATGGAAAACAGAAACCCAGCCGAGCGAAGGTGAGACAGAAAGCAGGGTGGACAGGGAGTCCCGGCCTCTTTACAGGTACCAGAGCCCACAAAGGATGAAATGACATGAAAAGCAGCATGAAATGACAGACAGACAGACCTGCCAAAGACATATCAGAACAGGCAGCCACCCTGACCCCGAAACACCAACCTCAGAAGCAGCTGGACTCATGTAGCCTTGAGCAGATGTTAAGACACAAGAGACAAATCTAGGGAACAGAGAGGAAACCCAAAGGAGCAGAAACTAGAAGTGAAAATAAAAGCCAGGGCCCCTGCACCTGCAGGAGGAATCGCAGGATCTGTGCACACTGGGGCCTGGTCTTCTAGGGCTCACCACAGCTGCCCCATCTGGTTGTGATACAATAATGGGACAAAAATACAGCAACAACATCTGTCACACGGACAGTTGGGAGGGAACTAGTGCCCAGGACAAGAGTAAACAACAAGCAGAGCAAGCAGCCTGAGAGCTGTGACAGCAGAGAGCTGTGACTGACAGCAGAGAGTTGTGACTGACAGCAGAGAGCTGTGACAGACAGCAGAGAGCCACAGAGGTCTCAGCAGAAAGCCACAGAGGCCTCCGCCTCCCCAGGACCAGGAATCAAACAAAAGCAGCCAAGTGGGTGCTCACCTCAGGCAGGAAAATGCAGAGGCCCAGTGACACCGAGTGGCAGTGAGGACAGGAAGGGATTTACAGTCACGCGAACTCAACACCCTGAAAAGGCTGGAAGTACTCTGAAGGGGACGACGGGCATTAATTCCCCCAAAAAGACTGGAGGTCAGAGCCAGGGCAGACTCTCATCTGGAGCACGGAGGGATAAAGGGGCCCTCAGCTACAATCACTTTTTATATGCTTTTAAATTATTCTGATACCACGGGTCGGTAGACATTTGGGGGTACTTGAACACTTTGCCTTCATAAAGCAAGGTCAAGGGTAGTTACAGTCAGGACAGCACCACAGCTGCAGAAACATGGTACTGCCCTACCCCGACTCAGCAGAAGAGACTGCAGCTTGCCCAGCTGTGAAAACATCCTGCTGGCCCTGTCCTCCCATACTTCAGCCCTCAAGCTGATTCCTCTGGTTCAAACACACAGCAACAGCCTCTTAGGGGCCAAAACTGGGCCATGAAAAGCCAGGCCACCACATCCAGCCACCGATAGAGGCTAGAGAGTAGAGGGGTCAGCTCAGCATCAGGCGCAGACAGCTGGTAGGACAGTAGCCTCTCTCCAGAACCTTTCCATAAAGCATGTGGTGTCTGTCGTGGGCCTGGACCACACAGGTGTAACCCACCAGACCTGAGATGCCTAAGCAGGGACTGGACCTCACGGTGATGGGTTAGTTCTGGTTAGTGAACTTGAATCTTGGTGACATACACTTACATATGATCCAGGTTCCACGTACTGAAGAGAATCCGGCTCTCTCTGTTGCCATAGGGGTTGATGGAGTGCTTGGAAAGACAGCTCTCCAGGTCAAAGGGGCCCTGCAGTGAGTGAGGACAGGGGTTGGAAATACAGGACTGAGGACCCTGACTGCTCTCCTCCCAGCCATCAAGCTTGCTGGAACTGACCGGCCCCACGAGTCGTTTAGTTAACGAACAGATCTTTGAACAGGCAGTGCCAGCACCTGTACCCCGAGCACTAGGAGGCAAAGGCAGGAGGATTTACAGTGAGGCCAGGGAGGTGGCTCAGGAGGAAAAAGTGCCTGCCACACAAGCCTGAGAACCAGGTGCGATCCCTGTAGCCAGGTGTGGTTTATCCTCTGAGCACACTCAAGCTGTGGCATGTGCACATTCTCACACACAAACCTTATACACATATACACAAAAGTAAGATATTAAGTCAGCCTGGGCTATATAGTGAGCTTAAATATGGTCTCAACTACATGGCAAAACTCCATCTTCACAAAACAAAATTGTTTGCTGTTCAGTAGAGACTGAAATTTCTCTCTTTGGGGCTGGGGAGACAGTTCGGTGATGAAGAGCACCTGGGTCTGACTCTGTGAAGCCAGAGGCATCACGGAGCCTGAGACATGCACTGCCCACACATGGCTCACAACCATTGAGAGCTTCAGTTCCAGGGGATCCGACACCCTCTCTGGCCTCCAGAAGGCACCAGGAACATAGGTATACAGACATACACACAGGCAAAACACTCAAACACATAAACATCTTTTTAACTCTGTCCTTGGGATTCAACCTGCCCTTGCCATTCTATCACCTATGACCTTACCCTCTGAGTTTCCAGACGACAAAAGCATTCCCGCCCCTGTTGCTAGAACCTGCTGTTCCCAGCATGCTCCTGTGCTCCTAGGGTACCACACACTGCCACCCCAACGATTACACACCACCATCCCCTCTTGGGTCGGCGGCTGCCCATCCTCTCTGCCTCCTACCCCAGAAGAGCTATGCTCTGCAGTATTCTTCGTGGCCCCAGAACAAAGGGCACAGGTTTACCTGGCAGGAGAACCATCCTTCTGGAGTACAAAGGCGGCTGCTGGCCTCTGCACTTCTGTCGAAATAGCTGCCATTGTACTGCACGGACTTGAGCTTCTGGCACATGGAGCTGAGGACTCGAAGGTACTCTTCTTGAGCCGCTGCATCCACCACAGAGGTGTAAGCGCTCACCTGCAAGACAGCCAGAGGCATCAAGGAGCCTGAAACATGCACTGCCTATGCTTTAACACCTGCATTCAGTTACCAACCTATGCCCAGCATCGGTCATCAGGAACCTGCCCCAGCCCAGTCCTACAGTGAGAGCGTCTGACCACTGCACAACTGTCACTGCCTTGAAAAAGCACTCTAACCCCACGAGATGGATCAACACAACAATGCGATCCATCAAGCTGGGAGAACGAAATATGATCAGGCCAAGCAGAATGGTACACATCTGTAATTCCAGCACTTGGGAGGCTGACGTAGAAGGATTGAAAAGGCTAGCCTGGTCTATGTAGCAAGATCCTATCTGGAAAAAAAATTATTATCATATAAGTCAGCAGAAAGCAGTGTTCCCTCTGCTCGGGAGAGCAGTGCTGACATAAAGAGCTCCATCTCTGCAGCCTGCAGGTAGGTATCAGGATCAATTCATCAATGTTAGGTCATGGCAGGACAGTCACCAAGGCCACAATGAGGAGCCTTACTCAAAAACAGACAACGAAGGCCTAGCTGACCCCTCTAGGAGGCAGAGGAAGGGGGAAGATTTAAAAACAGAGCCCACACCTGCTGCTCCAGCTGCCTGGCCACTCAGACCTCTGTTGGCATGTGCCAAACTTTGGTTACTGTCCAGCAAACTCAAGCTGTGTATTCTCGGCCCTCCTGTCTGCCTGGGTTTGGCTCCTGCCACCTAGAAGCAGAGCAGTCAGATATGGGGCACCATTGTCTGCCACACTGCATGCAGACCTATCTCCAGCATGGAGGATGGCTAACAGGTAAGTGCAGGAGAGTGCCACAGCAGCATGTGCCCAGTGCAGACAGCCTGAGAGCCCAGCAGGCACAGTGCAGACAGCCTGAGAGCCCAGCAGACCCAGTGTAGACAGCCTGAGAGCCCAGTAGGCACAGTGCAGACAGCCTGAGAGCCCAGCAGGCCCAGTGTAGACAGCCTAAGAGCCCAGCAGACCCAGTGTAGACAGCCTGAGAGCCCAGCAGGCCCAGTGTAGACAGCCTGAAAGCCCAGCAGGCCCAGTGCAGACAGCCTGAGAGCCCAGCAGGCCCAGTGCAGACAGCCTGAGAGCCCA
>NW_022196900.1:113341964-113351610 GCF_008632895.1 Mastomys coucha
TGAGAGCCCAGCAGGCACAGTGCAGACAGTCTGAGAGCCCAGCAGGCACAGTGCAGACACAGTCTGAGAGCCCAGCAGGCCCAGTGCAGACAGTCTGAGAGCCCAGCAGGCCCAGTGCAGACACAGTCTGAGAGCCCAGCAGGCCCAGTGCAGACAGTCTGAGAGCCCAGCAGGCACAGTGCAGACACAGTCTGAGAGCCCAGCAGGCACAGTGCAGGCAGGCAGTGGCCACAGTGGCAAGAGAACAACCAGGGCTTGAGGCCAGCTAGTCAGGCAGGTCCTCCACACCCCTGGGAAATGGAGGAGCTTCAACACAGCAGGGGGCTCTGTGAACACATGTCCATGTCAGGTTTGCTCAGACACTAACACTGAGTTCAAGCTATACTGCAGAGTCAGAAGACTTGGTGGAGTGTGAGCATGAAGGAAGCATGCAGCCGAAGGATCTGCTTTAAGCCAAGAAGCTCAAGTGTGCCACGGTGTAAACGACAGACAGATGGAAAAGCCCTAGGCCTGTGGCACTGCCCAGCTACTGTGCAGGTGCCCAAGCTTCTGTTGATAAATATGCCTACAAGGAGATCAGGGAGACAAAGGTCCCCAGGAGCTGAGCTGCTGTCCCCAAACCAGGACAGCCTCCTAGACCTCAGGCAGAGGGGTATCAGGGCACCAGGACAGCCTTCTAGACCTCAGGCAGAGGGGTATCGGGGCACCAGGACAGCCTCCTCCTAGACCTCAGGCAGAGGGGTATCAGGGCTCCAGAACAACCTCCTAGAACTCAGGCAGAGGGGTATAAAGGCTCCAAAACAGCCTCCTAGAACTCAGGCAGAGGGGGTATCGGGGCACCAGGACAGCCTTCTAGAACTCAGGCAGAGGGGTATCAGGGCACCAGGACAGCCTTCTAGAACTCAGGCAGAGGGGTATCGGGGCACCAGGACAGCCTCCTAGACCTCAGGCAGAGGGGGTATCAGGGCTCCAGAACAGCCTTCTAGACCTCAGGCAGAGGGGTATCAGGGCACCAGGACAGTCTCCTCCTAGACCTCAGGCAGAGGGGGTATCAGGGCTCCAGAACAACCTCCTAGAACTCAGGCAGAGGAGTATCAAGGCTCCAAAACAGCCTCCTAGAACTCAGGCAGAGGGGGTATCGGGGCACCAGGACAGCCTCCTAGACCTCAGGCAGAGGGGTATCAGGGCACCAGGACAGCCTCCTAGACCTCAGGCAGAGGGGTATCAGGGCACCAGGACAGCCTCCTCCTGGAGCTCAGGTGTAACTGTACTGGAGCCGCTGGCCGCTCTTCTCACAAAGGTCTTATCTAGTCATGAGCAGAGACCTAGCAGGTGACTCAGAGCGTATCTACAAAGCACCCAAGAAGCAGGTCTCTCCAGTCCTGTGCCCCACTTCTGCAAGGTCAGAGGACTGCAATGTGCCCAGAGAAAAAGAAGCAGAGTCCTGGGGGATACTACCACCCAGTTACGGTGGTGTCAACAGGACAATGGAGGAGACACGGGAAGCATCCGCAATAGAATTAAGTTCATGTCACAACTCAATTGCCATTAAGTTCTGCACAAGACTCAAGCTGTTGTGGCTGTAAATCATCAGGGTCTCTGCCAAACAGAAAGTGAGTAAGAGCTAAGGCTGAGGCTGAGGCTGGGGCCTCTAACCCTAACCAAAGGACACAGCCCAGAAAGGTTCTAATGCCTGCCGGACAAGGGCTCAGAGGCTAAAGTGCAGAAGAAACCAAATGTATGGGACGGGAAGGTCTGCCTCTCTAAGGTGCATACCCCTTCTGCTGACATAGTAGCAACCTCACACCTAGGCATCAGAAAAGGGGTGACAAACCCACCAACGGATCCCCATCCCGCGCCGAGCACTCACAGCATGACCTGACTGTGGTCTTACCTCTCTCAGGTAACCCCGGATCCGACTCTCACAGCTGTATCTCAGGTAGCCAGACTTATTCCTGAATCGAGACTCCAAACCTGCAAGAAGGATGACACCCTGGAATCCACAGGCAGACCACAGCCTCTTTCTTCGTTTGCATCTGCCACAGCTCAGGAGCCAAGAAAACTAAAAAGGGGTGGGGGAGGGTCCCAGAAGCTGCACCACCTGCAGAGATTCCTGAAAGTGGTGTGCACACTCTGTTTATGAGGCACCTCAGTCACAGACAAGAGGTTGGCTCTAGGCTGGCCTTCAGTCACTCAAAGTTAGCCCATCTGGACTGAGCAACCCAAGTGCTCACCCGCAGGTAATGGGCAAAGGCGCCCCGATTAAAGGACAACAGGATTATACTATTAAAGAGGAAGGGTACCATGCTGCATGAGATGAGCATCAGCATCGGGACAAACACTGTACGATGCCACTCACAGGCGGTGCCGAGTGACACGTGGAGGTGTCCCATTTATAGAGCTAGAGACTGGAGAGGGAGAGGTTGGGCTGCAGAGCCACAGAGCTTGGACTGTGCAAGATGAAACGGCCCTGAGAGCAAATACTGGTCACGGTGACAGAACAAGGTAGAGGTGCTGGACACACTGAATGCCGCAAACTGCACCCTCAACTGCCATACAGCAGACTCACCCAACCATAGACCTTAACTATTTAAAAGTCTTACATCTGGCCAGGTGGGGTGGCACATGCTATTAATCCTATATGAACTAAATAAGGAGGTTGTCCTCCGTTTTAAAGGATTTATGTTTTTGTGTGTGTGTGCATATGGTGTACATGGATGTACACATATGTGTGCATATCTGTGCAGGTATACTCACCCATGCATGCACATGCAGGGGGAAGAAGTTACCACTGGGTGTCTTTCTCTATGACTTTCCACCCTTACTGACTGAGACAGGGTCTTTCTCTAAGCCTGGAGCTCACTGTTTGAGCCATACTGGCTAACCAGCAAACCCCAGGGATCTGCCTGACTCTGGCCCCCAATCCTGAGGTTGAACAAGTACCACCACTCCTGGATTTTATATGGGGGCTGGGGATCAAACCTCGAGTCATCATGCTTTAGCAGCAAGCACTGCCACTAAGCCATCTCCTTAGGCTGTTGCTTCTTGTCATTATTCCTTAGAGACCAGCCAACTGCTACTTTCCCAGGATTACATTGCATCAGGTACCTTAAATTACCTAGGGATGGTATGAAGTATATAGGAAGGATCCCGGGAGTTTGTTGGACAGTCAGTCTAGCCTATTCAATAGGCCCTAGTCAACAAGATCCTGTCTGAGGAGATGAATGGTATTCCTGAGAATGTTACTCAGTTATCCTCTCTCTCTCTCTCTCTCTCTCTCTCTCTCTCTCTCTCTCTCTCTCTCTCTCCCCCTCTATCTCTATCTCTTCTCTCCCCTCCCTCCCCTCTCTCTCTCCCTCTTGCCCACATCTCTCTCTTCTCCTCTTTCTCTCTCCTTCTCTCTCTCCTCTCCCCCTCCCCCTCCTCTCTCTCTGTCCTTTCCCCCAACTCTCTCTCCTCTCCCTCAAATGGTAAGGTGGTAAATTCTAAGTTCTGTGCATTTCCAGGCTGCCCAGGACACTGCCTCAACCCACAAGTCCTGGTTAGATACCTTCCCATGGACACCTTTTGTTATCACTCACTCCAGAGGCCAGTAGCCTTGGTTGAGAAGCATTGGGATCTGAAATAGACAGATCTCCCTGAGCCTCTCTGCTCCAAAGAGGCTCTCCTCTGCTTGCCCCAAACACCCTGGCTATCATGGTCATCCCAGTCCATATACCTTCAAACCAGGATGGGTCCTGCTCCCGGGTCTCTGCAGTAATGTTCTGGCTCACATGATGCAGAAGGTCGGCCAGCAGCTTTTGCCTCAGTGGGGCCTGCTCATCTGACAGCAGTTGCCGTGCAGCCTGGATGACCCCGGCGTGTGGCTCATTAAACACACTGAGGAAACGTGTGATGTCACTCACATCTGTCACCACCAGGAGACAAACAGAAACACATTCATGCTGTTCTGGCTCCAAGAACTCAGCCCAGAGACTGCCAGACATCAGGACTCTGGGGACACCAACCCTTTCCCTGGCCTGACACCTCCACTGAGGTGACACTACAATTCCTCTGGCCACCTCCTGTCAGGTGAGGGTTGTAGTATCCTCTTAAAGCAGTACATTTGGTATTCTGGCCTTCCTCCTCCATACCAAGTCACCTCCTTTGGCCATCTCCTTAGGACCCCATTTTCAGACCTCCCAAACCCTCACCTTGGAGTCTTCGCACAGTGCCTATAGTGAGCTTTCCCAGCAAGCTAAACACCAAGTGCACTCTACAGAGGATTTTAACCAAAGAGGAGCAAGCAGAATTCAGTAACACTTAAAAAGCACAGACCACAGCCAAATGAGGCCGCAAGTCTGGCTTGTAATCAGAACTCAGTGAGATCCAGTGTTATTAACAAGCTGAAGAAGTAAGTTCTTGTGATACCAAAGGATGCAGAAAACAGCAGGAGGAAACCTCAGGCAGCCAGGACGTAACAAGAGGTTCCTGGACAGTGCAAATGCGCTGTGAAGTGAGAATCTGGATTTATGAAGGTCAGAACTTTGGAAGCTGGTTCTGGGGGCATGTGCTTGGAATATGAGCAGTTGGGAAGAAGTAGAAGCGGGAGAGTCACAAGTTTTAGACCAGCCTTAGCTACAAAATGAATTTAAGGCTAGCCTCGGCAACATGTAACCTTGTCCTCCCCCTTTCTCTTGCAAATCTCAACCTTTGACTCTGGTACAGAGCATGGAAAGAGCAAGGCCAGTTAGCTCTGAGTTGGTTGGAACTCAGTTCCAATAAAGAGAGTGAAAACCTACACAGCAGGAGATATTTAAAAACCACATTATCTTACACGGAACTCATAACCAGGATATTCTGGGGGTGGGGTAAATACTTAAACAGCTTTATAAATCCAACTAAGAAACACAAAAGACATGAAGAATCGCTTCACGGAGGAGTACCTGCAAGTGGCAAATAGGAAGATGATACCCAATCCCATTAGCCACCAGGGAAATTCGGATTAAGACCACAATGATCTGTCATCACACCTACCTAGAATAGCCTGAATGAAAACCATGATACCTGAGAGCATTTCAGCTCACCTGTACAGCCCAGAGCAACTGGGAACTGAGCCAAGACCTGATCTGATCTGCCCTGCCCTGCCCTGCCCAGCACAGCAGCACCTTCCCCAGTATCAATCCTTCCCCCTTGGCAGTTTCAAAATTAAAAACAAAGTTCTTCAGCAAAAGTTTTTAGCACTCAGCGCCCCTGACCTGATCTTCTAGTTTCCTGCTCGAGCCCCTGAACGCGGCCATAAATCGTGTGGGTCCCTCCCATCTCCAAAGTGTTCCTACTCACAGCCGTGCCAGGTCTCTCCAGCGGTGAGCAATAGGAGCTCAGCGTCGTTAGGAAGGCCGGGGAAGCAGTCGTCGGTCACTTCGGTGCCATCTTCGTACAGGCAAAGCCGGGAGCCGGGCACCGGGAGCTGGAGGACAAGAAGATCAGCTTGTCCCACAACAGTCTTGGCTTCCAGACAGACAGCTCTGGGTACCTTAGAAGCCCAGAGCCCGTCCATGCCCATCCAAGAGGATGGAAACCGTACGGGTGGAAGCCAAGGTCCCCGCCCCGCAGTGCTCGCCCGGAATGCCAGACCTACCTGGAAGCGGATGCAGCCCTTGCGCAGCAGCTCCTGAGAGCTCCGGGCCGCCACGCCGAACTTGCACGCGCTGTGTAGGGCTCGCAGCTTGACGCATTTGGGTTGGCGGAGCACCGCGCACATCTCAGGGCTGCGGTAGCGAAATCTAGTTGCACTGGACCAGGGAGACTGACTTTTGTAACGTTCCTGCCCAGAACTGTGGTGTGTACGCGCGGCCCGGAACCCTTTTCTCTACGTAGATAGGTGCAACCGGAAACGTCCGTCTACAGGACCCGTCCCCAGCCGGAATCCGCGAGGCCTGGATGCGCGCGCAGGCGCCGGCGGGCGGACGCGCAGGCGTATAGCGCGGGCCAGCCTGGTTGCCATGGGAGCGCAGCTGCGGCCCGGGGCCTGGGCAGAGGCAGCCCCGGCTGTTCCTCTGCTGCCCTGGCCTCAGAGGCCCGGGGTGGGGGCGGCTGGACCGAGACCCCTCCGAAGGTAGCAGAGGCCGACATCGCAGCGGCCCGTCTGCTCGTCTCCGCGGCGCTCTGTGACCCCGCGCGGCCTCGGTCTTCAGCAGGCACCCTGGGCGGAGGCTCCCTGACACCTGGCCTTGGAGGGACACGGCCAGTGCCTGTCCCAGGCCTCCCTGCAGCGCATCTCAGCCTTAGAGTCCGGAATCGGGTTCGAGCCCCGCCTTGTCCTCTTCTGCATGCGTTACTGAACAGGATCAGTTGCCACGAGACTAAAGACTGTAGCTCTGGCGCCTGGTAGGCTACACTTCGATCCATATTGCTTTGTTTGTTCGCTGGGTTTGGTTTGTCATGCTTTTTAAGCGTTAAGATTCTCTAAAGCACTCTCAGTCCTTAAAGTTAATTAGCCCCAGATCATTACTTAATATTGTAGCATTTACGTTTTCTTGAAAAGAAACCTGGAAACACTTTCCATATCCTTGTAACAAAATGTTTGGAAGTTGCTACATTGAGTTTGGGTTTAGGGCCGGAAAGATGATAGGATAAGCTCACAACCAAAAATAGAAGATTCGGGGCTTAGTTTATCAGCAATGCTAGGGTAAATATCACTTGACACTACTGGCTGTGTCTGCCCTAGGGGCAGCTGGACCACCACCCGCTTCTGGTAACCAGCAGCATTGCACATATCCAGAAGTATCTGGGGTGGACATTGTGCAGAGAGAAGGAGCAGAGGTGGAAGGTCTTCTGCAGTGAGTGCATCGTCTGAAAATGAATGTTTTTGCAGATGTCCTTATTGAGGCACCAGTGTTTTGGCCACACTGCCCCACAGCCCTCCTACAGGGGTCTTCAGTACCAGTAATTTGTTTTGGTTTTATTGGGGATACACTTTGTATCTGCTGTTAACATTCTGTTTGTAAGTCTCTGTGCACCACAGACCCAGCTGAATACCAGGTAGACAGGCCTGCTTTTTTTTTTTTTTTTTTTGAGACTGTCTCACTGTGTAGCCTTCGAACTACTACATAAAGATCATGCTAACCTCAAATTCAGAGATCCTTGAAGTGCTGGGATCAAAGGTGTTTACTGCCAAACCTGACACAGGGTCTTGAAGATGGTCTGGTCACGGCATTGGAGAAGTTCGTTAGATTTGGCTATTTTCTAAAATTCAAGTTGTAACTGGGAATAGTGTCACATACCTTTAATCCTAGTACTTGGGATGTGGAAGCAGGAGAATCTCTGTGAGTTTGAGGCCAGTCTAGACTACATAATGAGTTCTAGGCCAGTCAGGGCTAAATAAGAGACTCTGCCGCAAAAATAAAAACAAAAAATCCAAGACAAGAATTAAGACTAGGGAAATAAGGTGTCAGGACAGAATTAGCACTTTTACTCCTAGATGGAGGCCACCTGGGGTTTAGGAATTAAGACCTGGAGGGAGGTGATCGAAGTTGGATTTAAAGAATATTTGTCTGACAGGAGCATAGGTTGAACAGGCGGTTGTACCCATCTGGAATAGGGATAAAGAAGAAGGACAGAATCCAGTAAGCTTCATATCATACTGCCCTTGGGTGCTAAAGGGGAGGATGGTGGTTGAGAGAGATCAGCTCTGGGCTCAGAACCTGCGTGAACTAGGAGTGTAGTCTCACACGTCAGAGGAGAAGCATACTAAGTCACCCAGCTGTGCTTCCTATGTCCCCCAGCTGTGCTTCCTATGTCCCCCAGCTGTGCTTCCTATGTCACCCAGCTGTGCTTCTTATGTCCCCCAGCTGTGCTTCCTATGTCCCCCAGCTGTGCTTCCTATGTCACCCAGCTGTGCTTCCTATGTCACCCAGCTGTGCTTCTTATGCTTCCTGCTGCTCCTGCCTGTTTTCTGGGTCAGTTCCCTCCACTCTGCTGTGACGGCCACAGGGAACTCAGTGCAGCATCTTTAACAGTTCCCTCCACTCTGCTGTGACGGCCACAGGGAACTCAGTGCAGCATCTTTAACAGTGACTTGCCATTCTGACTCTTAATAATTTAGTACATACATTCCAAAAACACCAGCAAATGTCAGACAGGCCTTGATTCTTGAAATGGTCCTTTTCAAATCCAGTGGAAGTAAGAGAAAGATCTAGATCACACATCAAACATGTTCACATGAGCCAGATTTCCTGAGGGATAGTTTGGATGTTAGAGCCTATGAGTATTTCAGCATTGTATCTTATTCCAAGAAACTTCCAATGGCCCTCCTGTCCTGTGTTAGGAGGAGTGGTTCTTCTTCTGATGGTTTACTTCAGTATCTTGCTTAGCAAGTGTGTGATTGGCTTGGTAACTAAGAAGTAACCAAGGGGCCATAAGCACTTTAGGCTCTCAGTATGATCACATCTGAGGACCTGTGTGTTGCTCTCTGTCAGTGCTGCCACCCAAGGTTAGCTCCACTTGGGCAGGCCCTCCTCTGCTGACAGCCAATGGCCTCAGCAGCTCTGGACTCTAGTGCTAGGAGTCTCTGCGGGGAGAAGTCTCTTTTGCTGCTGTCTCTAGGTAGTCCTGAGATTGAGTGTCACTGGTTTCTTCTGGGCAACACACACATTTGTTCTCACGCATGAACCTCACTGTACAGGGGTGTGGGATTCATCACTGTCCAAGGCTAAGAAAGTGCCAGCAGGCCCCAGCCAGGGTTGGAGGGAAGTGCAGAGTCACCACAGCTAAGCTCACTCTGTGCTGTTTTCCAACATGGAGAGCAGGGTGCCAGGCAGCAAAGTAGACATCACAGCATTGCATCCTCCAGATGATGGGGTAAGCTAGGATTCAGATCTGTTCCCTGAAAGTCGCATTGAAAGATCATTCAGTGAGCTGTTCCTCCTCAAACTCCCTCGAGCTTGGCCATATCTCCCCTCAGCTTGGCAACTTAGCTTGCAGCAGACTCTGCTTTAGGGTAAGCAGTGCTTCCCTTCCTTCACTAGGACTGAGGGGCAGAGACTGCCCCTGCTGCCTGCCCCCAAGGCCACCCCTGCTGCCTGACCCCACCCCACCCCCACTGGGGCCAAAGCCAAAAGTCTGTCTTGTAGCCAGAGCCCATCCTTGTCCAGCTTGACTTTACAGGTCCAGGGGGAAGCTGACAACTACTTGTGCCATTCTGGAAGGGGAGGGGAAGTGACCCAGCAAGATGCTCTGTTGGGCTTCTCTGGGTGGTTTTCCACATACTCTAGAGATCTGGGAGCCAGCAGATTATCAAATGTCCAGAGTCAGGCTCTCGGCCAGCTGTGTTCACTTATGCCTTGGTATGTCTGAATATACTGCTTTTCCTAGGGTACAAGTGGACATGGGTGGCTACTGCTACACTAACAGTCAGTTACTAACAATTAGTTCCTCCGTCACGCAGAAATGCACTTGTACCCTACCAGAAGCTTTGCTGTTGCCATGAGAGTATCAGGAATCGGGTATCTTAGACAACAGAAGTGTACTTCAGAGCCAGAGGGCCAGTATCACAGTGACAGCAAAGACAAGCGCCTCCGAGAGCCAGAGGGCCAGTGTCACAGTGACAGCAAAGACAAGCGCCTCTGAGAGCCAGTGTCACAGTGACAGAGAGACAAGCACCTCT
>NW_022196900.1:113351935-113359882 GCF_008632895.1 Mastomys coucha
TGACAGAGAGACAAGCGCCTCTGAGAGCCAGTGTCACAGTGACAGCAGAGACAAGCGCCTCTGAGAGCTGGGCCCTTTGCCTTCTCTAGCTTCTGATGGCTCCAGTCTCAGTTTGTATGGAGCATCTACCCTATGTATGTCTGTGCCTCCACTTCTTGCATGTGCTTATTAGAGGGTTGTTTGGTGCAAGTGTGTGAGTGTATGTGTGCATGCGTGTTTCTGGAGTATGTGTGTGTATGCATGTGTCTTCTGTACAATAGGCAAGCAGTATTCCTGAGTGACACCCATCCCAGATCCTTTTCCTTTTCCTAAAAGTACACCAGCCACATTGGATTCCCCTGAATAGGGCATCATTAATATGATCACATCTGCAGAGACCCCAGTCAGGTCACAATCACGTGCAACAAAGGTAAGGGTGTAATTCAGATTGCAGCACAGGCCAGACTTTCAGGAAAAATCCAAAAAGATTAAATGGTACATTAAGTAGAATCAGAGCGTCTATTCAAAAGGTTCAGCAGACACACTAGCCTTTTCAGAGGGGTAGGTGATTCTGAGTACTCTGTGGCTTACCGTGTATGGCATGAAGTGACGCTACATCTAACCCTGAGTTGGATTTGTTCACAGAGCTCGTCCCTGCTCTTCTAAGCAGCCAGTGTGTGCAGAATGCCCCACAAGATTGGATTTGTAGTGGTCAGCTCCTCAGGACACGAAGATGGCTTCAGTGCCCGGGAACTGATGATCCACGCACCGACTGTCAGTGGGTGGAGGTCACCAAAGTAAGGCTGGGCTGAGGGGCGGGGCTGAGTCTAAATGCATGGTAGGCTTTATTCCTCCTGATCTGAAAACATGAAATGCATTTCTAGACAGCTGTATGGTGTATTTCAGTGAAAACGAAATTAAATCATTAAAATTAAAATACATTTTTTTCTCTTGGAGTTTCTGAGAGGACCCAGGAAGCAGCCCCCTCCCCTCCGTGCCTGAGCTGAGGATCAGGAGACGTAAAGCAGATGGGTTAGAAGGGCATTTGCTGGGGCTCTGGGTGCTGAGCTTCTTGGCACCCTGCCCTGGCACACTGTCCTCTACACTTACCAATGCAAGTGCCGCCAGTGAGGCCAGGCTAGTTCCCCAGCCACACCCACTTTCCTCCCAAGCTCCCCTGTTCGGTGGACTCCTGCCTCCCTTAAGCTTCAAAAGGGGAAACTTCCACTCTCTTTTGCGTTTCCCTCTGCCGATCTCCAACGTTGGCTATGTCTGCCCTACGATTCCATGAAGGTTCTTAAAGAGACACGCGGGGCTTCCTGTGCAGTGGTATTTATGCCAATCACACTAAGATAGTACTTTCACCATTGGCGTGATATTTCTTTAAGGTCGTAACTGTATTCATTTTAGTAACGTGCTTCCAGGGGATACCAGAGGAAAGGGTATGTCTCTTTAAATGAACTGTCACCAAAATGGGCAAGGTGCTGTCAGCATGAGGTACAGAAAGCATGCTCATGGTGCGGGCACAGGGATGAGCACAGGTGGTGCTTACAGGATGAGGTAAGTCTTCCTAAGAGCCTCGGGATCCAGAGTTAGTCTCCAGAACACGAGACTCCAGTAGAGCATGGTGTGTGCTGGTGGCGAGAGCCTGCACACCAGTCTCAGTTTCTAGGTGTGTCAACTTCGTGTGTGTGGAGATCAGAGGCCAACTTGTGGGACTTGGTTCTTTCTTATCACCCTATGGATCCCAGGGATCAGACTCAGGTTGGCAGCAGGCACCAACCTTCACTCACTGAGCAGTTCAAAAGCAATCTGTCCGTGTATCTGATAAGGATGGCAGGCTTGGGTTGTAGCTCAGTGGGAGAGCATTACCCAGAGCTGTAGAAGTCAGAGAACTGGGAGGTGAGCACAGGGCTAATGAAGTCCTGGAAGTAGCTCATGTGCTAATGGTGTCCAGGCTAATTGTGCTCCCCAGGTTGGGGGAAGTGGCTCCACTCTTGAAGAGACCCATAGGAGCCTCACACAGTTACAGGTTTGCTGAGTGGAATGGGGGAAAGAAAGGCCTAGCTAGCAATGGCAAAACACATGTGTATGCACACACAACACACACACAAACACACACACACACACACACATGGGTCCCCAGGCGCAGTGATGTTGATCCTTGGGGAGTGAAGGCCCTCCCTAACTGCCCCATCCTTCAGCACTCCCTTTGTTCCACATGCCTGTAGTGCCTGCCAGCTAATGTATGTCAGTGTGTCCTTTCAACACCCTTACTGCTGAGTCACGGCCATGCCTTCTGTGTGGGTTCCTTGCTGACAGAAGTAGTGCTCTAGCCAAGTCTTATGTGGTGCTCTTGCAGTGGGCAGATCCTGCGTAACCTAGAAGCTTCGGCTCAGCTGCCCGTGGAGCACCGAGCACAACCAGAAGTCGCCTCCTACAAGTTGACAGCCTGGTATCCTATAAGCAAGTGCTTCCCTTAAGTGCTCAGGTTTCTGGGGGAAGCCTTTGGCTCTCCCTGGCCTGCTTGTACAGCCCCATAAGAATGGCTGATTTGTTTTATCAGCTTAAAGTTCCACTTCAGCCATTAGTCTTAGCAGCCTGAGAGGAGGTCTACAGGTGGCCAGCAGGGCCAACCAGCCTTAGATCCAGGCTTCAGGAGGAAGGAAGTCTTCCATTCAGGTACAGGCTCCCCCACATCGGCCATGCTGGGCCTAACACTCCCCTGCCTGAAAGCAGGCAGACAGGAAAGCTGCAGCCATTGCTCAGAAATCCAAACCCGTGTTTGCTTTCAGATTCTGCCAGTTTCCACAAGAAATCGTACTCCAGATGGTAGAGAGGTGTCGAATAAGAAAACTGCAGTTACTCGCTCACCAGTACATGATCTCCAGTAAAGTCGAGTTCTACATCAGTGAAAGCTTGCCTGAGTACTTGGTGCCATACCAAGCAGAGCGGTTCCGCAGACTGGGGTAAGAATGAAGCTACAGGTGTATAGTGGTGTACTGAGTGTGACGGCTCCGTGGATTGTGCCTCTTGGCCGCTGTGACCTATGCTTAACAGGCACGCTCCACATCTGTGGGGTTCAGCAGCACGCTCCACGTCTGTGGGGTTCAGCAGCACGCTCCACGTCTGTGGGGTTCAGCTCCACGTCCGTGAGGTTCAGCAGCACACTCCACATCTGTGGGGTTCAGCAGCAGCTGCTTCTAGGGTGACAGGCTTTTCTCAAGCATGTTGGTTGGAGCCTGCAAGGTCCCTAGGTTTTGTTTCAGGCCCTGTGGGGTTCGGTGGGAGTGGGAATGGCTCTGTCAACTGTACTTCAGCCATAGTTTTCCTTTCAGCTATGTCTCCCTCTGTGATAATGAAAAGACAGGCTGCAAAGCCCGGGAACTCAAGTCTGTTTATGTGGATGCTGTGGGGCAGTTTCTTAAGCTGATTTTTCACCAAAACCACGCCAACAAGTACAACATATATAATCAGGTGAGATTTGTGTGTGTGCTTGAGGCTCTGTCCTGACAGCACAGCCCATGCCCTGCCCTCTGCACCCCTTGCTCCACAGCTTTGTAAGAGAGTCCTGTAAGAGGTGTTCTCGTCCATGCACAGTCAGGTGCTCTCACAGGAGTGGACGAAGGGGTGGCTGTTGCTCTCTGCACCCAGGCTCTCCCATATGGCAATGCTGGGCACATGGTTACAGGGCATACAAGAGCCTCTGTGACTGAACCAGACTCAGATAAAAAAAGAGCACAAAGACTCTCAGAGTTTTTATGTCACCAGCGTGCACTTAGCTTGACTGTGCCCCGCTCGTGTTTTCATGTGCTGAGAGCATATGTGACTGACTCGCAGCCTGTTGCCTTGGCAGCATGACAGCTGGGGCCTGAGCTCCCAAGGCCAGTGCTTGGCCCAGCAGCACACACTCTCCACCTGCTTAAGCCACACTGCTGCCTTTTCTTCCTTTCGATGAATGAATTGGAAATAGGGAAAACTGGCTGTATCTCTGTGGTAGAGTGCTTGCCCAGCATGCCCAGGACCTGAGTTCAATCCCCAGGACCCCATCCTACCCTGAAAAAGGAAATCAAGTTTGTCCAAACAACCCTGTGGGTACGCACATTTATACCACTCGCTTCCCCTCCAAGGAGAGCAGGAGCAAACCAGCAAATGAGCTGTGAGACATGGCTATGTCACAAGATCCATTGTAGCGTGGCCTCATGGGAAACTGCAGCGATCATTTCTAAGGTTTTTTTCTCCTTCCACCTCATCTGCATGTGTCCAGCAGTAGGAAGTGACTAGGAACTTGGACCACAGTGATGGGTGGGAAAGAGAAGCAACTCCTCCACCAAGGGGGAAAGGTGAGAGTCGCAGCTGGGTGAAGCAGGCTGCATTAAGTTAGTGGGACTGCACACTCACCCTGGTTAGCAACAATTATTTAGAGACCTACGAACTATAGCTGGTAGAGCATTACTCTCCTGAGCAGGACTCTCCTGAGCACCTCCGTTCTCTATGGTAGTGTGGCCCTTACTGGCAGTGCATGTGGGAATGCACCATCCGACCTGATGACACCACAGGCAAGAGTTGGCAAGAGGGCGAAGGCATCTCAGACATTTCATTCTTAACTTCTGATGATATAACTGTTTCTTAGGTGGCTTTGGTTGCAATAAATATCATTGGAGACCCCGCAGATCTGGGGGATGAGAGCAATATTGTAAGTATGAAAGATTCATTTCTCATCACAAAATGTATCAATTCTGAAGCCGTCATACAACTATGATGACTGTCAGATATGTTAGCAGCCATTTTCCTTAAGAGTTTTAGCTGCTCATGCAGAAGGCCAGGACCACTGAGCCTTGCTGACACCTCTCTATTAAGCAGTTGTAAAATTAAGATTTGTTGTGTGCATTGTTTGCTGAGAGTCTAAGAAGATATTTTGTTCCCTTGTTCCCAAAGACCTCTAGAGAGAAGCTGATCGACCACTACCTGGGCCACAGTCCTCACAACCCTGAGGACCCAGCCCTAGATGGGACTTTTGCTGGGTAAGACCCCTTCCTCTACAAGATACTTCACAGCTCCTCAGTCAGGTCAGGCAAGAGCAGAGGAGCCTCTGGTCAGGTTGTCTTGTGTCTGTGCAGAGATTAAGGCAAGTGTGCCTCTTGTACACCTACACTGCTGTTGTTCAGAGAGGCTTAGGTCTGTGTGCCCAAAGTTAGCAGAGCTCCCTGAGAACAGTGAGACCTTGTCTGCCGTGCCTTAGCTCTCAGGCATGTGGAGAGCCAAGTACCCCCACCTCTGTCACCTCTGTCACCACTGGTCAGCTCCTTCCTGGTGGCCACGCCTTGGCTTCTGCCTTACTTGAACCCTGAGCCTACAAAGCAGCCACAGCACACCATGCGTGCTTTGATAGAGCTTCTGTCTTAGTCAGGGTTTCTATTCCTGCACAAACATCATGACCAAGAAGCAAGTTGGGGAGGAAAGGGTTTATTGAGCTTACACTTCCACACTGCTGTTGATCACCAGAGGAAGTCAGGACTGGAACTCAAGCAGGTCAGGAAGCAGGAGCTGATGCAGAGGCCATAGGGGAATGTTCTTTACTGGCTTGCTTCTTCTGGCTTGCTCAGCCTGCTCTCTTATAGAGCCCAAGACCTCCAGCCCAGGGATAGCACCACCCACAAGGGGCAATTGAGAAAATGCCCCACAGCTGGATCTCATGGAGGCACTTCCCCAACTGAAGCTCCCTTCTGTGATAACTCCAGCCTGTGTCAAGTTGACACACAAAACCAGCCAGTACAGCTTCCATCTTTAGTGGTGTGTCTGCTCTGGCCTGCCTACCCCCCAGGATTCTGTGAAGGCAGAGGGCTGTGAGAAGCCTGCCTGAGTGTTAGTGCTGAGAATCATTGTGTGAGAACCCAGCTTGGCTCTGTGCTACTGCATGAGAGTGGGTGTGTTCCTGACTGTAGCATCACGGGAAGTGTGTGTGTGTGTGTGTGTGTGTGTGTGTGTGTGTGTGTGTGTGGTTTTTAAAAATAAAACCTTTGTATTGGTTTCTGGGACATCATGGAAACGTGGTGTAGGCTTGCAAGCACAGTGTTGACAGTTAATGTGCTCTGTGTGAAGCCTTACGTTACTGATGGGAGGGATGCCCATCGAGGTCTCAGTCACTGGGCTGGCAGGCAAAGGCCCTGATTAGAGATGGGGAGCAACAGAAGGGAGCCTGGGGGTTTTTAAATACAGCATGCATCCCAGCCCCATTTGACCTTATTAAAGTTTTCCAACTAAACTCTTTGTGACAGATAAAATTTATATAAACTTAACCTATATATAAAATACCCAAGTCACAGCTTGCATTTGGGTCACTTTATGCAGCTGAGGTAACAGACGTAAGACCCTGAAACTGGTCCCCTGAATGTGTGTGGCATGGCCAGGCACATGCTACTGCAGCACCTTCTTACCCAAAACAAAGGTACTTCCTGCCGTGCTGTAGAATTTAAGAATAACAGTGATAACCACAGACAGGTCGTGGGTGCTGAGTGTACCTTAGGCCTGCCTGACGTGCAGCCCAGTGAAGCATCAGGAGCAGGAGCCCCAGGAGCTCACGGCTGCAGCCTGACCAGCCTCCCTCATGAGGGCGAGCCTGTGAACAGCTCTGTACCCTTTTCTCACCACCTCACCTGTGTGTTCAGCATGGGCTCTTGGCTCTCCTGACCTGAAGGGTCATCTTCTCTCCGTAGGAGAGCTGACTACATCTCTCCACTTGATGACTTGGCGTTTGACATGTACCAAGACCCCGAAGTTGCCCAGATCATCCGCAGGCTGGATGAAAGGAAACGGGAAGCTGTCAAGAAGGAGCGCTATGACCATGCAAAGAAACTGAAGCAAGCGATCGCTGACTTGCAGAAGGTATAGCTTCTGAGAACATGCCCTCACCCCCAGGCTGGGTCTCCTGCTCCACCCCAGAAGGGTTGCTGAAGGCTGAGGAGCAGAGATGGAGTCAGAGGCCCAGGCAGGTAGCGTGTGGGTCAGTGAGCCAGAGGCTACTGCTCCTGTGGGGGTTTGGCTTTTGCTGTGTGGGGCTCCTGAGTGCCAGGTATTGAGACAGCATGCAGCACAGACTCCCCACCCCCACTTACGCGTGTCCTATGAGAGCGGATGCCCACGTTGTGTGCTGTAGGTCGGTGAGCGCCTAGGGCGCTATGAGGTGGAGAAGCGCTGCGCAGTGGAGAAGGAAGACTACGATCTGGCCAAGGAGAAGAAACAGCAGATGGCTCGCTACCGTGCCCAGGTGTACGAACAGCTGGAACTACATGGCCTTCTGCAGGGCGAGCCAGAGGTCAGAGCGGGCCACAGGGTGGGGGCATGTGGGAGAAGGCGAAGGGCTGATAAGGTTGTGCTCAGTCTCCCTGAGGGCCCAGGCAGGTGCTCCATGTCTTGAGCAATCAGCAAGTCTCTGTTGTGATGGGATCTTCTGGAGTTCACAGAGGCTAGAGTCAGGAAGATCAAGGCCTTGGGATCCCTCCAGACTGATCTCTATATTGTATGGGGTGTGGTACCTGTACCATGGATGTGAAATCCACTGGAATAGTCTGATTGGATGGAGATAGACTTCTAGCAAAACACTCTATCCCTAATGATATAGTTCATGTAGGCAGATGATGACTACATGGCAGGTGAGGGAGAGGGTGCTCAGTGCTGAGTACAGGTGAGGGAGAAGGTGCTCAGTGCTGAGTACAGGTGAGGGAGAGGGTGCTCAGTGCTGAGTACAGGTGAGGGAGAAGGTACTCAGTGCTGAGTACAGGTGAAGGAGGGGGTGCTCAGTGCAGAGTACAGGTGAGGAAGAGGGGCTCAGTGCAGAGTACAGGTGAGGGAGAAGGTGCTTAGTGCTGAGTACAGGTGAGGGAGAAGGTGCTCAGTCCTAAGTACAGGTGAGGGAGAAGGTGCTCAGTGCAGAGTACAGGTGAGGAAGAGGGGCTCAGTGCAGAGTAC
>NW_022196900.1:113360016-113375475 GCF_008632895.1 Mastomys coucha
AGTGCAGAGTACAGGTGAGGAAGAGGGGCTCAGTGCAGAGTACAGGTGAGGGAGAAGGTGCTCAGTGCTGAGTACAGGTAAGGGAGGGGGTGCTCGGTGCTGAGTACAGGTGAGGGAGAAGGTGCTTAGTGCTGAGTACAGGTGATGGAGAAGGTGCTTAGTGCTGAGTACAGGTGAGGGAGAAGGTGCTCAGTGCAGAGTACAGGTGAGGGAGGCGGTGCTAGGTGCTGAGTTCAGGCTGCCAATTCTCACCAGTCCCACTCTCTAGGCTGCCAGCCTCAGGCTGGTGCTGATGGATTGCATGTCTCTGCCTTCTAGGAAGAAACATAGACTAGTGTGAACCCCAGGGTGCTACCTGGGGCAGACCCTGCCAGGCAGCTCTGCCTGTCTGCAGTGTGCATAATCACTTGACTGGCTATGAACAGCAGGGCCTGGTTCTGAACCCAGGGTCTTGCCCCATGTGCTTCTAGCACACATGTATTGGTAAACACTGCACAAGCACCCATGGCCATGCTAAGTCACGTATGTGGCTCTGCTCTGTAGTCGGCACTGTAGCTGTGGTAGACACAGCTGAGGAGACACCATGGCCCATTATGCACTTGTGAGCTGTTCTTACTTTCTGGTATGCCAGATTCCTGTCAGCACAGTCTTCCTTCAGTCAGATGATCAGCAGCAGTCACGCCCTTTGTCTCATATTCCCTCCAGATGCAGAGGCCATTCGCCTTGCCCCTCCAGCCCCTTGCATCTCCCAGCAGTCCCCAGCACTGGAAGGCCGTGACCTCACTCCCTCACACAGAAGAGCTGGTAGCTGAAGACACATTTGCTGGCCCCACCCTCCAGGAGAAGCCCTTGGCCTCTTCTCCTCGGCGTTCAGCCGTGGCTCAGTCCCCACCTGCTGCAGGCCATGCCCCAAGGAGCCATGTAAGTTACTCTCCTCCACATGACAGTCAGCAGCAGCATGGGTCGTCCTGGGTGCTAACCTCAGAGCAGGTACATGCTTCCCACAGGGCCAGCCCTCCCTGCATCCAGAAGGGAGCTGGGACAGGGTCTAGAGCAGAGCAAGAGGGAGCAAATGCCCACGGGCCACACCCTGGAGGGGCACATCTGTAGTTCATCTGTGGCCTCACAAAGTCTATCTTTTGAGCCCCTGGTTTTCCTGAAAGAAAATATATACATCTGCCTCAAGCATTGCTTCAAGGAGTAAGAGAGCATGTGTGAGACGCACATGCCTGGAGCTCTCAAGGAGCAGAGGCAGGATTGCTGCCAGATCAGCTTAGACTACATAGCAAGTACCAGGACGTCCAAGGCCATAGAGCAATCCTGTCTCAGCATAAATGGGTAAATTCTGCTATACATACTCTCCACATAGTGCCATGTGTCCATGGTCACCGTGCCTTTAGTACACCATGGTAACAGGAAACCTGAGAAAGCTGGACTCTGTACTGACCTTTTTTTTTCAAAGATTTATTTATTATTATACATAAGCACACTGTAGCTGTCTTCTGACACACCAGAAGAAGGTGTCAGATCTCACTACAGGTGGTTGTGAGCCACCATGTGGTTGCTGGGATTTGAATTCAGGACCTTCGGAAGAGCAATCAGTGCTCTTACCTGCTGAGCCATCTCGCCAGCCCCCGTACTGACTGTTCTAACGAGGAGCACGACAGGTCCTGTGGTTCCAGGGTTGGTTTGACTTAGGAGCTCAAGTCTCATCAGAAGCCTAGTTTCTTTGTATCACTTGACTCTGTAGCCCCTGTCTCCCTCATCTACCCACTACCACAGGAGAACATTTGCCAAGGGGTCCTCACTTCATTCCAGCTGTCTCCCTCATCTACCCACTACCACAGGAGAACATTTGCCAAGGGGTCCTCACTTCATTCCAGCTGGATCCCCCTCAGTCACACGCCAACCTCTGAAGCAGCAGCCAGAACAGAGGAGATGCCTATGCTGGCTGGCACCCCAGGCCTTCCAGAGCATGTCATTGCAAAGCACAAGGGGCCTTGTGCTCATGTGTCAGCTTAGGGTAGCGATGCCTCTGCAGCCTAGTTGAGACATCTGTGTTGGCTGAGGGTTGGCACTTGTGATTTCAGACTTTGAGAAATGTATTCTGGCAGGCCTGCACTCACCTACTATCTCAGGAAGGGTCAGGGACTTGTCAGGAGTGCTCCCTCTTGGGTCTCACCACTGTGTGCTCGCCTTTTTAATTCTGTGCCTTTGTCTCTGACGGGACATGCCTGTGAGGACAGAAGGTCCATCCTCGCTCCTCTGGGGACAGCAAGAAAGGTGCCTGGTGAGTTAGGTGCTGGAGGACTAAAGACTGGGCCGGCAGGAGCTCCCCAAGGAGAACCCCAGAGGAAACTCGTTACAGATCACCTCTGTGCTGGCTCTGAGGCTTCCAGATAGCGAGCTTATTTATTGCTCTATGTAGTACAGTAAAAGAATATCAGCAGACTAGTGTGAGAAATAATGGAGGAGCTTCCTCCCATGCCTTGTGTCGGCTGAACCACACGGGCTACAGACGGGAATGGAAGGCTTCATCTGATTCCCCAGTTATAATCTCCTGGTAGACATTATTCTAATCTGATGCTAGCAGTCATTCCTTCAGACTTCTCACTCAGGAGCCCACCAGGCTGTGGCCACCAGGCTGTGCAGAAGGCATGCTGGGCAGAGCCCGCAGCTGCACAGCACCTAGCTCACCTCTGCTTACCTTATAGACGGAAGTCCTGCCCTATGATGAACGGCCTCTTCCTGTCACTCGAAAGCAGTTGGGAGAAGCGTCTGCAGAGCCAGAAGTGAGAGAAGCAGACAGTGATGTCCGGAGACGGGGTGTCTCAGGGGAACCAGAGCCCTTGACAGAGAAGGCCTTGAGAGAAGCCAGCTCTGCCATTGACACCTTGGGCGAAGCCTTGGTAAAAAAGGAAAACCAAGTTATACACACGGTCACCATGGCGTGCACATGTGCACACGGTCACCGTTGCGTGCACATGTGCACACACACACAAACAGCACACAGAGAGAAAGAAGGGAAGACAGCTGTGATTATTTTTACTTTGTTTAACGTGTGTGTGAGTGTGTGAATCTGTGTGTGTGTGTGATGTCTGTATTTGTGTGTATGTGTGTGTCTGTATGTTTGTATGCCTGTGCCTATATGAGTTTGTATGTATCTTTGTGTCAGTCTGTATGTCTGTGTGTGTGTGTCTATTGTGAGTCAGTCTGTGTATCTATACATCAGTCTGTCTGTCTATGTACCTGTGCCTGAGAGGCGGGAGGGTATCGTGTGCACATCCTGCCATTCTCGTGTGGAAGTCGGCTTGCAGGAGCCTGTCCACAGTGTGCAGGTCCTGACATCTTCCTTTCCCATTAACACAGCTCCACCTGCAGACCAGCTCCCTACTAGAAAAGAGCCTTAAAGTGCAGAATGGCAGGCAGCCTAGGGTGTCTGTGTGGTACTGGACAGGCTACCTCTTGAAGTAAAGCAGACTCGCTGTTTCCTGACAGGTGGCTGGGGCCTACTCTAAGATGTGGTCCTGCCGAGAAGATGCACTGCTGGCGTTGTACAAGAAGCTCATGGAGATGCCTGTTGGAACCCCGAAGGAAGATTTGAAAAACATGCTCAGAGCATCTGTCTTTCTCATCCGAAGAGCCATAAAGGACATTGTAACCTCAGTAAGTCCCTCAGCCTGCTGTCCCCAGGTCACTGATATTACTGTGACTTAGCTTTCATTGAGACCAGGAATGAGAGGCCCCAGCAAGAGGCTGGTAAATGGCAGATGGGAGGGGCCGTCCTTGCCTGGGCACTTCCTCAGCTTTGCACAGCCTCTGTTTTCCCATCATCCTCAGCATGGAGTCCCACAGATAGCACTCAGCCACAAGTTGCCCTTGCTTTTGCAGCTCTGAGCAGACTTTGGAATGAGCACTCCAGACAGGGCAGGTTGAGGACGAGGGTTAGTTCAGGATGGGTACCTGGCGTCACATGGTCAGCAGCATCACATGGTGAGGGAATGGGTGGGGTGCAAGGCTCTGGGCATGGGGTGCTTATGTGGAAGCAGTTTATCGTCTGATGTTCACATTTGTTGTTGACTTCCTCTTGAACTCCCCCCCACACACACACACAGCTGATCTGTCTACCTCATTTTCTTCAGGTCTTTCAGGCTTCATTAAAATTGCTGAAAATGATAATCACACAGTACATTCCCAAGCACAAGCTGAGCAAACTTGACACGACACACTGTGTGGAGAGAGCTGTCCCCCTTCTACTCGCCAGAACTGGAGACTCCTCTGCCCGCCTCCGTGTCATGGCCTTGAATTTCATCCAGGTCTGAACTTCCCTGCCACCATCTTATTGCTGTCTGACTCTGTCTTGCTGGGTTCTTCTGTACTGCAAAGTCTCAGATACCCATCCTCATGCTCCCATAGTGCTGGAGGGACAAGCTCTGTGCAGCATAAGCCTTTGTTGTTGTTTTGAGACAGAGTCTCATTCTGTAATGCTGGCTGGACTTGAGCTCACTGTAGAGTCCAGGCTGGCTTCTTCAGACTCAGTGATCTCCTGCCTTAGCTCTCCAAGTGCTCAGATGGCAGGCTTCATACCACACCAAGGTTATTGGAGATGGAAATAAGCAATGTATAAAACTAGGCAGATGGCTCAACAGTTAAAGCCATTGCTAACTCACAGTTAAGATCCCTAGAACCCAGGCTGGAGAGATGGCTCAGCTGTTAAGAGCACTGACTGCTCTTCCAGAGGTCCTGAGTTCAATACCCAGCAACCACATGGTGGCTCACGACCATCCATAATGAAATCCAACACCCTCTTCTGGTGTGTCTGAAGACAGCAACAGTGTGCTCACATGCATAAAATAAATAAATCTTTTAAAAAAAAAAAAAACATTCCTAGAACCCATATAAGCACCAGGTGGGCGTGGCGGCTTGCCTTGGTCCCAGACCTGGAGGTACGCATGGGGCAGGCTTCCTAGCAAGTCTAGCCAACCGGCAGTCACTGGGTCTGACTAAGAGACCCTGCTGCAAAATAAAGTTGAAGAGCTATGTAGGTAGATCCCTGAAATCAACCTAGGGCCTCAACATGCATAAACACACATGCCAACATGCATCAACACATGTATGCACACCATTCACACAAAAGAAAGAGTTGTAAGATGGCTCAGTGAGTGAAAGGTGTCTGCCACCAAGCCTAAGACTTTGAGTTCAGTCCCTGAGGTTGAAGGGAACCTCTGTCCTCCGCTCTCCCCACACACATGCACAGAATGAGTACAGCGGAGTCACTCAGAGGGCTGTTAACAAAAAGGAAGAAGAGAACAAGAACAAACACGCTGCTGCTCATTTGTTCTCCTTCTCTCATCAAGCACACTTACTGTAGGCTGTGTGTGTGAAATATTCACATATGTAAACAGGCAGGAGTGTTGACACACAGTTTATGAAGTACTGCGAAAATATATTTGGCTTTATTTAAATTTGCTCATGAGCCATCTAGTTCAGGAAGGTTGTTTTGGTTTTCTTGTCTTAGTATGAGGCAGGGTTTCATGCATACTGCCTCAGCCTCCCAAGCACAGGATGACAGAGGTGACCCACCCAGCAGACTTAGGGATCCTCTAGTTAAGCTCCATATCTAGACTTGAGAAAATCTAAGGATTCCTTAAAATTTGGTGCAGAGTTTTGTGAGTGCATACATCTGTATTGGAACATTTACTATTTCTCAAAATGTGGGTAATCTAAGACCTGACTTTATTAAGAAACTTAATGTTTAGGGAAAACAAATAGGAAAAAACCAAGCAAGCAATCGGAACAGAAGCACTGCAGTGCTTGTAGCACAAGGCTTGCACAGTGTCACTGCCCTCGAAAGACGGGCAAGATGTCAGTGAGGGAGTTGGTTCCACGTCACCTCCTCTGCCCTCCCACAGCCACAACTGCAGAAGTGCATCACCACACTCAGCCATGCTAAGTGTTTACCATATAGCCATGCTACCCTCAACTCACAGTTCCGCTGCCTGAGCCACCTGTGCTAGGGCTCCGGGAGCGTGTCTCGCTGTGTGGCTTCCCCTGTTAGTTTCTAAGTAGTCTAGAGCTTCCTCCACCTGAGGTTACCTAGTGCCAAATGTTACCAGGTTGGACTGCAAAGACAGCCTATGGTAACAGCAGTGGTGAAGAGCTGTGCTGCTCTTCCAGAGGACTGCACTGGGTTCCAGCACCCAGGCGTGACTTTTCACACCCTCCTGTGATTCAGCTCCACAGGAGCCAACTCCTGGCTGCTAGGACACCTGCACTTGTGTGGTACACACACACACACACACACACACACAGACATGTAGCACAAGTGCACATAGACCCTCACATGTACAAAAATAAATAAACTTCCAAAGCCACCAGATTAACTAGCCCTGAGCCTCCACCGTCAGGCCCACTTGTTTCAGGAGCTTGCTGTCCTGATTCCCAGAGTCCATATTCACTGTGCCTGTGTCCTTTGTACTTGAGCCATCACTCGTGCCTTGTTTCCACATGTCACACTGTGGTAATTTCAAGGAGCCCTAAGCTTTGTAGACCCTGTTACCCAACAACAAAAGCAATGGATAGGGCTTGTGTTCTTTCACATTCACAGCTTGCCTGTGGCTTGCTCTGTCCCTCACTTCCCTGTTTGCTCTCTTCGAGGTTCAGTGTGACCTCATGCTAAGTTGTACTAAATGACCGCTAGCTTTTACCTAGCAGCTAACAAACCGTGCTGTATCCTGTAGGAAATGGCCTTGTTTAAGGAGGTGAAGTCTCTCCAGCTCATTCCATCTTACTTGGTGCAGCCGCTGAAGGCCAATGCTTCAGTTCATCTGGCAATGAGCCAGGTGGACCTCCTGGCCCGGCTGCTGAGAGACCTGGGCACTGAGAGCTCAGGCTTCACCGTGGACAATGTGATGAAGGTGAGCCAGCCTCGTGTAGCATGACACTGGCCCCAGCTCCACAGTGTAGAGCAAGGCTGTCTAGTGAGGACATGTGGGAGTGGCTAGGATCCTCCTGCTGTTTATACCCCAACAGCAAGGCTGTCTACTGAGGACATGTAGGAGTGGCTAGGATCCTCCTGCTGTACCCCAACAGCAAGGCTGTCTACTGAGGATGTGAGGGAGTGGCTAGGATCCTCCTGCTGTTTATACCCCAACAGCAAGGCTGTCTACTGAGGACATGTGGGAGTGGCTAGGATCCTCCTGCTGTTTGTACACCAACAGCAAGGCTGTCTACTGAGGACGTGAGGGAGTGGCTAGGATCTTCCTGCTGTACCCCAACAGCAAGGCTGTCTACTGAGGACATGTGGGAGTGGCTAGGATCCTCCTGCTGTTTGTACACCAACTGGTGAGGGGTAGGTGCACAAGTCACCATCAGCAGTGGGGAGCAGACCGAGCCCTCATCTGACAAGCGTGAAAACCCAGCTTTGATCCACAGCACCACATACAACTGGCTGTACACTTCTGTAGTCTCAACTAATCCTGGCACTACATCCCCGCCACATGGATAAAGCAAAGCACTCAGTAGACATGAGTGTTCTGTGTGCCTGGACAGTGGAGAGCCGTGGGTGGCTCCCTCTATGTGCCTGGACAGTGCAATGCTTGTCTCCTCTTGGCCTTGTATCTATTTTCCAAGTCTTTGCAGTATGCTCAGGTCCCTTTTGTGCTGGGAGAAGTTACCTTTGTTATTCAGAAATCAGTGGCTGAGCTGACAACGCTTTCTGTGCAGTTTGCAGTGAGCGCACTGGAGCACAGGGTGTATGAGGTGCGAGAGACAGCAGTCAGAATCATCCTGGACATGTACAGACAGCACCCAGCCCTCACCCTGGAGCACCTGCCTCCAGACGACAGCACCACACGCAGGAACCTTCTCTACAAAGCCATTTTTGAGGGGTTTGCTAAGATAGACGGCAGGCCAACTGAGGCTGAGGTGAAGGTGAGTAAGCTTTCATGAGCTGATGAGACTGCAGTCTGCACTTAAGAAGTGACCTGGAACGTAAACCAGTCATGCTGACTCGTCCTATGATCTCAGCACTGGGAGGCTGAGCTAAGAAGCAAGTCTCTGAGCAAGGCTCTGGTCTGTCCACGTCCCGCCTGTGAGCTGTGAGACCAGTGTTGCCCTGTCTGGGAAGAGCAGGATGAGCAATGCACAAACTTTAGTAAATTACTGGAGAATTTACTTTTAATATAAGTTATATTCTTATTTTTAGAATTATTTATTTTATGTAAGTACACTGTAGCTGTCTTCAGACACACCAGAAGAGGGCATCGGGTCCCATTACAGATGGTTATGAGCCACCATGTGGTTGCTGGGAATTGAACTCAGGACCTCTGGAAGAAGAGTTAGTGCTCTTAACCACTGAGCCATCTCTCCAGCTCCTATAAGTTATATTCTTATCACCAAATTTAGATGCTATAAATTGTCTCCCAGTGTTTGAAGCTACCCCAAAACCTCTTCTAATGTGGAAAAAAAAAAATCTTTTTTAAACCAGACCCAGAAAAGAGTAGCCACAAAAGAAGCAGAAAAGCAAAAGAAAGAAGAAATGAAGGTACTGTCAGCAGAACTGAGAGAAGCCCAGGCTGGAGTCCAGGTAAGGCCACCGAGTGTGCAGGTGTGGGGGTGGTCAGTACAGATGGCACCCTTACTTTCTTTTGGGTTGGTTGTGGAATGAATAAAAGAATCCTGACTGGGCTCTGAGTGCCCCATGTCAATTACTAGCCTCTGCCGCTGCTGTGGGGCTTGAAGGGACGTTCTCCTGCCTGCAGCTGAAGGTGTGACATCAGTCATGCAAGGAAATCCACCAGGCACTGTACTTGAGGCCTCTCCGAGGGCTGTTGGGGCATGCGGTGGGAGGAGGCTCTGTGTAGAGTAGAAACTTCACTGTGCATCGTACTTCTAGGTTGAAGTTGGTTTCTGACCATTAATTGTGCAGTTAAGTTCCTGATATTAGAAGAAAAGTGGGCACTCAGGCAAGATGGTGCAGGGGTTTTCACTGCCTGATCTGATGACCCGAGTTCAGTCCTTGGGCCGCACATGATAAATGGAGAACCGACTCCCCAAAGAGGTCTCTGAGCTCCGTGCTTGCACCAAGGCTCATGCTGCCTCTACTTGTGCCTGTGGCCACAGCAGCTGCACACTCCAAGGATGCTGAAAGATGGGCAGAGGTCTCACATGCTGTTCTCTACACAAATGGGAAAAAAATCAAGAAGTGGAAATGCAGGTCCCCAGACCTTCCCACCAGTGTGAGAGGAGCGTATGAAAAGAGAGAGCAGAGAGAGCGGAGCTGCTGCTTCCTCTCACCTGTTGGGCCACACAGCTCGCTCCTGACCTTTTTCTCTTTGTGTCTTAGGAGAAGGAGAGTGAGGCTGTGAAGCTCAAGAGTCAAGGTGAGCAAATCCCAGCAGAGCAACTCAACAGTAGAAGCGTGCCCTTGCTGAGTGTGGTGGCAAGCACCTCTAATCCCAGCTTTCAGAGACTGGAAGGTCTTTTGTGAGTTTGGGGCCATCCTGGGCTACTTACCAAGTTTCAAGTTCAAGACTCTAACTCAGAACAAAACAAAACAACCTCCTTTAGCAGGCCTGGTGTCACACTCATGAACCTGGGGCGTGGCAGGTGAGGGGGGGATGGCATGTGTCTTTATGTGTGGCTTGTGGTTTCAGAGGGTGAGCCCATGGGTATCATGGCAGGAACCTGGCACAGGCAGGCATGGTGCTGAAGCAGTAGCTGCGAGCTCACATCTGCCCCACGGGCACAGGCAGGCACAGACTGGGGAGCCCAACCCAGTTCCATGCCTTCACAAGACAAGGCAGCATGTCCTCATCCTTCCCAAACAGTGCCACCTGCTGGGGACTAAGCACCCAGACACAGGAGCCTGTGAGGACTGTTGTCACTCAAAGCACCGCAGCAAGTTTGAGACAGCTCTGAACTACATAGCAAGGCTTACAAACCAGGCTCACAAACCAGGGCTGCGTGTGTAGTTCATGCCAGTGCAAGAAGTAGGCAAGGCCCCAGATCTGACCCCTAGCACTGAGGAAAAAGGAAAAAAAAAAAAAAACTTCTCTTGGCTCTGCAGCCCCAATTAGATATGAATGTTGTATTGGATGCCTTACTATTGGATGTCATTTTTAAAATGACATTTTTAAAACTGACTTTTTTTTTTTTTAATTTTCGAGACAGAGTTTCTCTGTGTAGCTCTGGCTGTTCTGGAACTCACTCTGTAGACCAGGCTGGCCTAAGACTCAGAAATCCACCTGCCTCTGCCTCCCAAGTGCTGGGATTAAAGGCATGCGCCACCACTGCCTGGCAAAAATGACTATTTTTTACTGAAACTTTAAACATTTCAACCAAATGTTACCTAAATTGTGCTTTTTTAATCTCCTCAGACCCTCAAGGAAGGAAAGCTGCCCTACCAGACACTGCAGAGATCCCAGATAACCACTATTTGGATAAGTAAGTGATACGGCTTGGATCTGTTTGCATGGGAGGCGTGGAGAGGCTTTGGGCGAGACGCTGGCTCACTCTGCTGATTCTGGACCAGGCTCAGTCACGGTCCCTTCTTCACCCCACAACAGTTGCCCTGGGCATCCTGCTGTAAATAATGATGTGCAGTGTCAGGGGCAGGCCAGTCTTTAAGGGTTGGGACTGTCCTCCAGCTCTCCTCTGATGTGTGCCACCTGCACTAGGACTGTGCCTGCAAGGCTACACCAAGGGGACCTTAAGCTCTTTATCCTGCTTGGTGAGGATGGGAACCCTCAGCTGTGCTGACCTTCCCAGGAGATGCAGCCTGCCCTCGGAGCACCAGGCATTTCAGGACAGAAGGAGTCCAGAGAATCTGTGTGGTCACAGTAGCCAGAGCCTAGCCTTCACTTCCATCTTTTCTGTTTCATTGTAGTCTGTGTATCTTTTGTGGGGAGAGGAATGAGTCCTTCACAGAAGAGGGCCTGGACCTTCACTACTGGAAACACTGTCTCATGCTGACCAGATGCGACCACTGCAGGCAGGTCAGGAGCTGGGCATGGGCCATGGCTGCTTACAGGTGACTGCTCGACCAGCTCAGGGGAGAGCTCACAAAAGCTGTGCCAGTGTGCCAGGAGCCTGCTCAGCCTGGAGTGGGCTTGAAGTGGGACATAGTGTTGGACGCGGCTTGAAAGACTGATGGATGGTCTCTGGCCTTCTAGCTCTCTAACTACACTGAATGCTTGCTTATAACTTCTAAAAGATTCTGAAAACTTTCTTGTTTATTCTATGGTTAAAAAACGCTGGCTGCTTTGCTCTCTACCTCTGTACTTTATTAAGCATTATAACTCTTTGTGCTTAAATAAGTGCTAGGGAAACTTAGCTCTTCAGTCTTCCTTATTTGTGCTTTAATAAGCGCTAACACCTGGCAGTTCACCCATGCAGTTTAGCAGCAGGGAACTGAGTGGAAGGCTGTACCGCTGGTGCTCCTTTCTCTGGTGAACCAGCCAGAAGCCTTTCTGGCGAAGTTGTGAACCAGAGAAGAAGGGAAGGAAAGAATTAAGATGGTGTATACAGGCAAATATGCAAACACATATGGTTCAAACATTCATACACCCACACTGTGACTGGGCCCAACCATTTGTCATGACCATCTTCACAAGTATTCATGCATGTTTACATATGTACACATATACCTACATATGTACATATAGAGAAACAGACATACACATTTGGGTGGGTGGGTGGATGGATGGATGGATGGATGGATGGATGGGGCAGAACTCCCCAAGCCAAACCATTCAACCAACAACATTATTACTTTATTTCTTTTCTCTGGTGTTTTTATACCTTCTTAGACAAAAAAGTTTTTTAAAAACTTACTTCAGAGATAAAATATTCTAGAAAGATGTTGATATTAAATTCAAAGCAGTGTTTCATTATAACATACTCATTAAAAGTTCAAAGCAACAATTTTTACATGTCCTTGCCTCATCATAATGCACACGGATTTGTTTCTCTAAGCAGGGCCAAGAAGGTTAAATCTGAGGAAAGATTCCTGCTATTAATGTTATTATTAAATATATAACAACCACTAGGCATTGATCCACCCTTTTGAGCAGATTTCTACAGACCTTTGAAGATGTACTATCTTGTAGTGATGCAATATAGACAAATAGATAATGATTCTATAGAATCTCTGATTTGATTCAACTAATTTTAGGAAGAAAGTTTTTAGAGATGGTCTTAGTTGCTAGAAAGATGTAATAAAGATAGAATCAAGAATAGAATGTGCCCACTCCTCATAATAGTAAGTAAAGGCTGCATAATAAGAAATACAGTAAGTAGGGTAATTTCATAATTACACTAAAATGAGAAATAGACTTGGGGCAATTAGTGTTCAAAAAAAAACATTTAAGTCCAAGGATAAAGTCATAGGTATGCACGGATTTTAGTCCCTGGCAGAGCCATCTCAGGAAGATCATCTGCTAGCTTTTAGCTTCTCCTAGATGGCTCCTGGCACTGATGGAGTGTCGCCTTCACTTAGCCCTCTAGTTCCCATGTTCTACTCTGGGGCTTCCTCAGGATGGCATGCAGCTCAGGGACAGGGGCGGGAATGGTGGGTGGAAGCTCAGGTGTGGGCTGCAGCTCCATCCGTTACCATAGATCAGGCTGCCAGTGTATGGTTTTGCATTATTTTGTTGCCATGACAATGGGTTCGTGATGAGCACAGTGGTCTCTGCTCTACAGTGGCCCTAATCATGACCACAGCACCGCACTGGACTGCACATCTAGCCTGGTCCTGTTGGACCAGTACCCGGAAGCACTGGAGTCCTGGATACTTACAGCTCACAGCGATGAGAGAGAGCACCTCTGTTCTCACCGTGCTTCATGCGCTTGCTTCCCATGACAGGGTGGGCAGCCTTTGTCCACTGCTCACTGGCCATCTTTGCTAGGCACCTGTCCATTGACACCTTCCTTCCACCTCTGGATGCAGCCATCTGTCTCCCCTCATTGCCTGCCATCTCTGTCTTTTCATTCCCCACTGTCTTGTGAATGGCAGACTCTTAAGTTCCCACTGTCCCCTGCCAGTCTTCCCAAGAGTCCGAGCCCTACTCTGCTTCTCTCCTGCTCCCTCTTCCTCTGCTTCCTCTGACACAGGGAAGAGTGTGAGAGGGCGGGGCTACCCTGTGCACACAGGGAAAAGTGTGGGGGGCGGCTACCCTGTGCACACTGGGAAGAGCGCGAGAGGGCGGGGCTACCCTGTGCACACTCATTCCTCCACCTGGCAGCGCAGATTCTGAAAGCTGTAGGTGGACAGGTGGCCTCTGCAGCAGTGTGTGGTGCTGTGGCTATGTGGAAGGTATTCCTACTGAATGTTAGACAGGTGGGACGATCCTATTTATGTACACATTGTAAGAAATACTGGGAGCCAGGATTTGAACCCAGAGCCACAGTAGGCAGTCCAACCAACTGCAGTCCCACCCCCGCCATGGCCTTTGCATGGCACTACAGTGACTTGAACAGAAGGACACGGGGTCTCTACAAAGTGTGCGAGCACAGCCCTGAGGGTTAAAGACTAGACGGACCCAAAAGAGCACCCTGGCCTGTGGGTCCTGCACGTGGGTCCCCACGAAGGTCACCCTGCCTTCTCTCTTGGGTACAGGTGGTTGAGATATCCAGCCTGACAGAACACCTGCTGACAGAATGTGATAAAAGGGATGGATTTGGGAAGTGCCCCCGCTGCAGTGAGGCCGTCCCCAAGGAAGAGCTTCCTGGACACATCAAAACTAAGGAGTGCAACCGTGAGTGCCCCCTGAGTCCACCCCCTCCCCCCCCCCCGCATGGTCAGGCACGGTCAGGCACGAGCTGCGTGGGAGGAGACGCACCCTGCCTCCCCTGCAGAGGGCTCGTCCAAGTAACCAAGTCCTTTTTACTGAAATCATTGCAGCTGCCAAATCAGAGAAGGTGGCAAACCGCTGTCCTCTGTGTCATGAGAACTTTGCTCCTGGAGAAGAGGTGAGGGGGCCTGAGCTGAAATGGGAGCAAGAGGGGGACGGGGGGTGGGGTGGGAACAGACTGATGCTTAAGATGGTAGCTGTGTGACGTGACCCTCCTGACTTCCTAACAGTTAGCAGAGGCTAGCTTTAGTCTCAGCTCACTGGGAAGTCAGCATTGGTGGTTTTTTACTCTTCCTTGTCATGGCCTTCTTGTGTGGAGCAGGCTCCCCAGCATCGTAGTCAGAGTCTGTAGCCCGTTAGCCATTTAGATGCCAGACGGAGGTTTGGCATGTTCTTTGCCTCTGGTGTTTGGGTCTGCATGCAGGGCTGAGGTAATCCATGGATCTACCCCCTCCTTCTGGCTGTCTGCCCATCACAGTGGCGGTGCCTGTAGGGGACCTCAGAGTTGGCACAGGACTCCTAAGACCATGTTCTCAGCATGAAGAAGATTTATTGTCCCAGCAGGACAGGGAGCAGGGATGAGGGACAAAAAGTGGGAGGTGAAGAAGGGAAGGGAACTAATGGGGGGGGGGAGCAGGATGGGGACTAAGGACTGTCTCTAGATAGAGGGGAGGCAGATGTGGCCCATAGGCAAATGGCAGTCTATTATAAATGTAAAAGGGAAAGCTCTGTGGTAGAATGAGGTGTTGAAACTTTAATTAGGTTAATTAGGTGAGACATGGGACTTTTGATTGCTGGACCTTGGTAGTCAACCTCAGGAGGAGGAAGTGGTGGAATCATGGGATAGAACTTGGTGTCTAGCTTTAGGAATGTAATCTAATGGTTATTTTTGGTTTTGGTTCCTTGGCTGTCTTGGAACTCACTTTATAGACCAAGCTGACCTCAAACTCAAAAAGATCCATCAGCCCCTGCCTCCTGAGTGCTGAGATTAATGGTGTGTACCACCATTGCCCGATAATCTAATGTTTTTTAGCAAGACAGAGGGAATGGGGGAGAAAGGCCAGGCCTGCCAGAGCCATGCTTGCAGTGCCCGGGCTGGCTCAGTCCCTTCAGTGCTTCCATGCCACCCTGTCTTCATCACGAGTTGTGTGAGCGAGACTTTTCCTGGGAAGACATGACACGCATCTATTTTTTACTGCAGGTGGGGATCCCACAACAGTACAGGTACCACCAGAGTCCAACTTGGTGAACCATGAATTGTTTTGGGATAACTTAAAAGGAATGTGGGTAGGGAGTTGCTTATAGCAGAAAAGTGACTCAGCTACATCCACTCCAGCATGGGTGACAGGTCACAGAAGCTGGGGACCTGGAGCACACTGCAGAGCCTGCAGGCAGCTCAAAAAGCTATAGAGTGATTTCCAAGTGATTAGGTGTTTCAGGGACTCTCTTTGAATTGTCTCCCCTCCTGCTTATGGAGCTCCCTTCTACGCAGGATAGAAGGGAACCGTTGCACAGCACTGGCCAGCTTTAAGAACGGCAGCCCAGCCGGGCGGTGGTGGCGCACGCCTTTAATCCCAGCACTTGGGAGGCAGAGGCAGGCGGATTT
>NW_022196900.1:113375649-113381314 GCF_008632895.1 Mastomys coucha
AAAAAAAGAACGGCAGCCTGCTTACTAGGTTATCTGCTTAGCTTCTTGCTAAATTCATGAATCAGAGTAGGTATAGAGCCCTGGCCAGCCCTGCCCATATGGATGAAGGCCTCTGCACACCAAGGGTCCCTTTGCCTGGGCTCCTGAAGCTCTGGAGCTGACTCATAGCCTCAGGTAGTGTCCTCCTGTCTGGAATCATCTGTCCTGCTAAGGGGTGTGGTAGTCTCTGCAGGCCTTAGCGGTCAGCCCAGGGAAGGCCACGCTGCTCAGCCACACTGGGCAGAACTGGGACATTAACACCCATCAGTGGTGACACCCATCAGTGCACACCACTGTCTCCCGTCCACACCCAGCCAGCACACCCTTCTCAGCTTGTCTTCCTGGCATCCCAGCATGGTCCTTTCCCCCAATTCTGTAGCCTCACCAAGCTCAAAAGTCCTAAGGACACAAAATTCTTGTGTCTACCCTAGGATAGCCTGGACCACGCTGGAGTCGGTGAGTCCAGCCCCTTCTGCCATTATCTGGTACCTAGGGGTGACCAGAGTCAGCATTCTGTTATAGTCCAAGGCAGGGGATAAGTGAGCAGAGCCAGGCTCTGTTCTGGAGCCTGGGACATAGGTGTCCGTCTAAACACCTGCTGTGGTGTTTAAACACATGCTTGGATGCATTGTTTTCATGTCATGGGTCTCGGAGCTTGAGTTCCGTAGATGGTTTCCTCAAGCCTGTAAAGGCCTGTTCTAAGAACTGCATCGGGCATGAGGCTACCAGTGCATGCTGTGCTGAGAGGACCAGTCCTCACTTGAAGACCCTGCTCTCTACTGCTTATCCATGATTCCAGAACCCTCATTTTTCATCTCAATAGCCGTCTTTACTGACCCACTCCCAACTGCCCAGTGCCTTTCTCATTTCCCTGGGCTTTGCTGGTCTAGTCTCCACGTTGAACATTACTGCACCAGCCAACATCTGCCTCCTGTGTCCCCTCCATGCCTACCATCTGCATGGACTAACACCCTCTCTCTCTGGCTGCAGCTATATGTCGTTGCTTGCTTTCCCTGTTGTGGCTTTCTGTGCTGTGCCACACACACCCCATTTAGCTGTGTGTGACAAGGCCCATTTACCACCTCATGGTTTCCTGTCTCAGGGCCTGGGCAGACTGGGCCTTCCCGGCTTCTCACTTATGGGTTCCTGGGCTGCCATGGAGTCATTAGCCAACTTATATATTCACCCACTGCCTAGTGCATCCTAGCAGCTGGCAGAATAAGTCTTCCTGGCCACAGGACTCAGGTTCTAGTTATCCAGGATGGAATGTGACAAACAGGCTGTAAGACTCAGGTCCTGAGGACTAAGAAGGGCAGGAACCATGCTTCCAAGCTTTGCACTGGTTTAAAGCCTGACTCTCATCGTGAACAGTGAGTGGTCTATTCTGGCACCACCCCAGGTCCCTTGGAGCCACTAGACTAACGTATTGTGCCTCCTCTTTGATGTAGGCGTGGAAGGTTCATCTGATGGGCCCTGCTGGCTGCACAATGAACCTGCGTAAGACACATGTTCTCTACAAAGCGACAGCCCCACAGCAAGGTGAGACATAGCCACATATAGTGGCTCTCATATCGTGCTCCAGCTCATGTGAAATGCATCCTATATTTGTCCAAGTACAGCCAAACTAGGAACCCCGTTCTCCAAGTTTAGTAGAGTATGGCTGCTCCCCACAAATGCCTCCTGGAAGCTTACTGGGGGCTGGGAACAGTCCCCACAGCTGCTCACTGGGGGCTGGGAATAGTCTCCATAGCTGCTCACTGGGCCTGGGAATGTCCTCACGGCTGGCACACCTTTGTCCTTTGTCTTCTCTATATTGCCAGGGTGGGTACTCCCAGCATTCACACTGTCACTGTGGGTCTGCAGCTTCCCTGTAGACAAGAGTCCTCTTCTCATGGGCATCTGTCTCCACTGCAGGAAGAGGCCCAGCAGCAGCGAAGTCAAGCACCTCAGCACCCAAGCTTGGAAGCAAGATCCCCACCCCAAAGGGAGGCCTTAGTAAGAGCTCCAGCAGGACGTACACGAGACGGTGACAGAGTTTTCAGTTCCGTCTCTGACGGGCTGTGCAAGGTTCCCCATTCTAAGCCATGTGTGTTGGCATGGTGATGCAGGGCTCCATGCCCACTGTCCCTTGGCCTCTTGTGTCCCAGTGTCTACTCTCACAGGAACAGTACATAATATGACCAAAGAGCCCTTTCCAATGTGGCCACAGTTCTGGGCCTATGTCCGTGCTCAGAACACCACAAGCACAGCACCCACTTCCCTTACCACTGAGAAGACACACCCCAGACTTGGAGCTCACATCAGGCTTTGCACAGGGCTAAGCTCAGCTTTGGTGGCCCTAGAAGACCACAGCAACCCACGCTGAGCCTGCTGTGCCATCTCACATGGTCCTGTCTGCCAGGTTGTCACACCATATATAGCAACAAGCAATAAAGGAAATCAAGCAAAAGACAGCCACTCTAAGAGCAGGTCCCTCCCACGCACACTGCCCCGTGCTCCCTGTGTGCACCTGTCCCCATGGTCCCACTGACAGCCCTGCCTCGATGCCTTCCCTCGAAGTCTACCTGAATGAATGGATTCTGGATGGTGTCCCCTGGCCACAGCCCACCTGCAAGTCTCAGTTTTCTCTGTGACAAAATGAATACCTTCCACATTTGCCTAGCCCGCAAAGACAAGTCGCATGCACCCTGCTGGCCCAGAGCCTCCGAATCAGTTCTGTCATGTCCTATGATGTAACTGAACCCGTGTTCCCAAGTCCTTCATAGTGCCCACTCACAAGTGCTTCACCGAACAGTGACACAGACCTCAGGACACAGCCGTCAGCAGCTCACCCTTCTGGAAACGCCCACGTCCTTGTCCTTCCTGTCACTGAAGGATGGGCCCACTCAGGGCCTGCACTGTTCCCTTTGGAATGTCTAGGATTGAGAAAATAAGTATTATAAAATTAGGGCATATTTCTTTAAAATTCCCAACCATGTGAAACAAAATCCATAAAAATGTTCATGTGCCCAAGCAGCAGGCACCCTGGGTATTAACCCCATGGACTCGCCCCTGCTTTGGGCAAACAGCTCCAACTGTGCTTGGCTCAGAGTATCAAGTGGAGTAGGATCTACCAAGAGGAGGATCCTGTCAGAGGCGTTTAGCAAGGTGAAAGAGTGGGACATGACTAGGAAAGCAAAGCCCAGGCACCAAGGGATGTTAAGGTGGTCCTTCAGGTCAGAGATGCCGGGGCATTGTCTCCTACCCGCCTTAAAGTATAGACAATAATGGAAAGTTAACTCAGAACTAGAACAGAGGTAGATACCTGTAATGTCTTTTATCTGTTGTAACATTGAGATACTGTAAAACCCTTTCATTTTTAGCCTGGCGTGGTGGCTCAAAGCTGTACTCCTAGCATGTGGGAGTGTGAAGTTAGGAGCTCACCACAGGTTCAAGGGAAGCCTGGGCAGCAGAGTGAGACTCTGGTTCAAAATTAAAACAGGACAAAAAAAGAACCCTTCATTTTTAGCTCTCATGTTTTGCCTATTACAGAATCATGAGTTTCTGCAGAGGTGACTGGCAGTATTGGCAGCCACAAAGCTCCACATCACTGTGCTTGATTCAGGGAAGGAGCTACGTCCCCCCAGCCATTCATAATATCTAAGTGGAACACTCCTCAAATCTTCACGTATGCTACATTGTGGATATTTAATATTTATTTATATTATTTTCATAAAAGATTCTATTTAATTTAAAAGAATTGTGTCATATCTAATACTAGAATACAAATGTAAATACCTTTAATGAAAATTTGCAACTTTTTAATGTTTTAACATAGTTTTCTATCTGTCTTTATTTCAGGTATAGAATAATATATTTTTATTGTTGCCATTTGAGGGTTTATGTGCTAATTTGCCTTGAGTACACTAATACAGTAAAGATCATTCAGCGTCTTGTCACTTTTATTACCCTTCTTTAGCCAGGCTTTGCTATGCTGTTGGTTCTTCTTCTTCACACCCTTTATCCCCCCAGTCTCATTCCCTGTCACTAGATAGGGGAGAGAGAGGAGACAGAGAGCACTGAATCTAATCTCTTTCTTCTTGTTCTTCTTTGAGCATGACTCCTAACAAACTGCAGCTAACCCCCCTGAATGACCAGCAACCACTCACTCCATTTTCTCCAAGCCCTAGCATTTATACACCCTCTGAAAAGTTCCCAGGATTTCAAATGTCACACAATCACAGAAACTATTTGCAGTTGACAAAAACCACACATTTGCTAAATCACAAGGCAAATGATAGCTGCTGCAGATAGTCTAAAGCAGCCCCGTATCTCCACACCTGGGACTGAAACAAAACCGTATTCTTAATAAAGAAACCAAAATTTCAGAGTTGCCACCACAATTTTTACATACATATTTTTATTATTTTTTTGTTTGTTTCTTTGTTTGTTTGTTTTTGAGACAGGGTTTCTCTGTGTAGCCCTGGCTGTCCTGGAACTCACTCTGTAGACCAGGCTGGCCTCGAACTCAGAAATCCACCTGCCTCTGCCTCTGCCTCCCAAGTGCTGGGATTAAAGGCGTGTGCCACCACTGTTAGCATCAGAGCATCCAAAGCATTGCCTGTGGTGATGCATGGGCGGGTCCACAGACCTGTTACCAAGGCAACAGCCACCATATACCCAGAATCCATTGGGCTCACCTCCCACTTTTACCCGCAGTCAGAACCCATATATATATATATATATATATATATGCATACATACACGGGGAACATTCCTCCATCTCTCTCTCTCCCCCTCCTCTCTTTCCGCACTACTGCTCCCTCTCTCCCTCTCAATTAAACCTCTTACACATAGAACTGTTTGGGCCTAGTGTGTGGTATGTTCTGACCGTGACCCGCGGTTCTAACACATCAACCACTGCCCAGCCGCATACATATTTTTATTATTATATTTATTTTTATATGTGTGCTTTGCACCACGTGTATGCGTGGTGCCACTGGGGGCACCAGATCTTCTGGGACTGGAGTTACAGGTGGTTAGGAGGCACCATATAAGTACTAGAAGTTGAACCCAGGCCTGTACAGCCCAGGTTATCCTCGAACTCACACTGTAGACCAGGCTGGCCTCGAACTCAGAAATCCTCCTGCCTCTGCCTCCCAAGTGCTGGGATTAAAGGCGTGCGCCTCCACTGTCTGGCTAGTGAACTCCTTCCTTATCTGGTATTGACTGGCTGAGTGCTGGGATGACAGGTGTGTGCGCCACTATGTCCCATTTATACTGTACTGGGAATCAACCTGAGAGCTTCATGCATGCCAGACAAGCGCTCTACTAACTAAGCTACATCCCCAGAATAATCGTGTCTTTAGTTGGTACCTAGCCTGTGGGACTCCCCGCGTCCACACTACACAGCCCGTGTGAGGCGGAGGCTTAAAACAGAGCCCCCCCACACACACCCGTCCTACAAACCCCTGCGTCGAGACTCTCTGGTGAGAGAGCGTGCTCTCTATGGTCATTTCCGGCGCCCACCGGAAGTGCGGCGCCGCACTCCGGAAGCGGCGCACGGGCGGCGCGATGGCGGCGGCGGCGGCCGTGTCCGAGGCCTGGCCAGAGCTGGAGCTGGCAGAGCGCGAGCGGCGGCGCGAGC
>NW_022196900.1:113384454-113389041 GCF_008632895.1 Mastomys coucha
GCGGCGGCGGCCGTGTCCGAGGCCTGGCCAGAGCTGGAGCTGGCAGAGCGCGAGCGGCGGCGCGAGCTGCTGCTGACTGGGCCCGGGCTGGAGGAGCGGGTGAAGGCGGCGGGCGGGCGGCTACCGCCTCGGCTCTTCACGCTGCCGCTGCTGCACTACCTCGAGGTGAGCGGCTGCGGCAGCCTGCGCGCGCCGGGGCCGGGCCTTGCGCAGGGCCTGCCGCAGCTGCACAGCCTGGTGCTGCGGCGCAACGCACTGGGTCCCGGCCTGAGCCCGGAGTTGGGGCCGCTGCCCGCGCTGCGCGTGCTCGACCTGTCAGGCAACGCGCTGGAGACGCTGCCGCCCGGCGAGGGCCTGGGCCCCGCCGATCCCCCTGGGCTGCCGCAGCTGCAGAGCCTCAACCTCAGCGGCAACCGCCTGCGCGAGCTGCCCGCCGACCTGGCACGCTGCGCCCCTCGCCTGCAGAGCCTCAACCTCACCGGCAACTGTCTGGACGCCTTCCCACCCGAGCTCTTCCGGCCAGGAGCTCTGCCTCTGCTCAGTGAGCTGGCAGCTGCGGATAACTGCCTGCGGGAGCTCAGCCCAGACATCGCGCACCTTGCTTCTCTCAAGGTCAGTGGGACCCGAGGGGCGGGGGACGCGCTCTGCTTTCCCTCCTTGGAGGATGTCTTTGCCTTCGCAGCCGGTCCTTCTCCCCTCACTTCTCAGACCTGCGGGCTCAGGGATCTCCGGACGTGTGGCCGTTTGAAAGTTGTTATCATATTGGGCTTCTCATGTGGGAAGAAATCCAAGAGCAGAGAGCCAGGTGTGACGTGTGTGTGTGTGTGTGTGTTTGTAACTGATCGAGTTTCCAAAAGTCGGGGCGTCCAGACAAGGCAGAAATTGGCTTGGCTTGATGTATTCACTCACCAACAGCCTTAAGAGGTTCAGAGGGCGGGGTCATGGCTTCCGTTTCATAGAAAGCTAAAGTGCTTACCCAAAGCCAACAGCACGCCTAGAGTTTTCTTCCGGTCTCCCTTGGGTAAAGAGATTGGTTTCTTTGTGGCCCCAGGCTCCTGTTGTGCCTGACGCCCACCAGGTGCTCATTGTGTGTTGAATGAGGATGGGAAGTCAGAAGATGCAGAGCCACAGCCAGACCTGACTCCAGTCTAGGATCTCCACAGTCCAGTCCTGTCCATCTGGCCCCGTCAATCCCCCTACCAGACCCCTACCCTCTGGGTGTCTTCTTCTCATCCTTGAGTTTATGCAGCCCTTTCCCAGTGATCAGAGCTCACTCTGTTAGTATGCCTCAGCGTGTGTGTGTTTAATTAAGACACCCCTCCTTCCCTCCTCCTCCCCCCCTCTCTTGGTGGGGAGTGGAAAGGTGGGCCATCTAGTCTACAAGATGATACCTGGTTTTTTGGTATCTCCAGGAGGAGGCTGTGGAGTGAGACTCCCTGGGGTGCCTCAGCCCTCTATGTTATAGGCATCTCCGTGGTTTAGGTAGGACACAGGCTGAACACTGTTGTGCCTTCCTATGTAATAGATATTTTCGTTTTCCAGAAGGCTTATGACTGTTCTAATATGGTGCCTGTCTTTGTATCAGCCATGCTGTGGTTTCTGAGACTGAAGCAGTCCCTTGCATGTGTCTCACATGGCCCGCACTACCATGCTATGATCCCTTTCTCAGCAGAGGCAGCCCTGGTTGTCACTACACTGGTTGGGGTTTGTGTTCCTCTGGAAGTTCTGATGTAAGGTGTTGAGCATACCCTGCAAGGCATCCAGATGCCCCAAACACAGCCATTCACAGCTTCCGTGGGCACTGGGAGGAGGCTAGCACATCTGTCCTGCTTCACTTTGATGGTGTTGCCTTCCACACAGGAGGGCCCAAAAGGCTTCACGTCTTCTGTGCTTGCCCATCACACCATGGAACCCTGGCCCCACTCCCATGGCAAGGTTGCTACTCTAGGCACTGAGCAAGCATCACCTTTCTCACCAGGATGCGTCACTCTGTAGCTCTGTGTAGCAAGACTCACCTGCCTGTCTCTGACTCACCTTTGCCTCCGTCTTCACGGGGCCCCAGGTAGATACTCAATTGGCATTGGGACTGTTGCTTCCTGCTCTGACTCACCCTTGTCAGGTGGTGTCCCTGGAAGATGCCCCTCCCTAATGGCTGTTTCTGAGGCTGTGCTGAACACTCAGCCCGCCACTGTCCCTCTTCTCTGCTTACTGCTCTCCAGGTCTTCAGTAAATTGCATGTCAATAGTGGAAGCAGAAGCACGTCATTCGGCCCAGTGTTTGAGAAGTGTGTTTGATCCCTCTGTAGACAGGGCGTTTCCACAAAACTCCTTCAGGGAGTACAGAAGCTCAGTATCCACAGGACTACAGACAGGCTGTTGCAAACCTACTGTCAAATAAGGCCCATGTCATCTGTCAGGCTTCCCATGAGCCAGTTCCTCTGGGCTGGTGACCTCACAAGGTTGGGAAGAAGGTACCAGCTCTGGTAGTCTGGCTCAGACCCCCCCTCCCCCTTACTTGCTTCCCTGATAGTGTCACAGTGATCCTCAGAGTAGTTACTCAGGAACTAGCTAGGTCCTGAAAGGGTAGGCTCTGCCTCCAGTGAAAGTGGATCTGTGAAGACCTGGTGTCAGGGGCACAGGATCTAAGACGACTCATCTGAAGCTGATGACTACACCATGGAAAATGCCAGCCCAACCTTATGTGGCAGGTTGCAGTTAGAGTGAGCACACTGAGACACTGCATGAGCTTGCTCCTGGCAGCTCCCTTGTCGGGTAACCTGCCATGCATTCACCTCTCAGGCCTTGCTGTTGTCTGGCCCGTTCCCCTCCAGGGCCGTGTCCCTCCTTTTCATACTTTTCTCCTTTAGCTTCTGTAGTTGTCCTCTGCCTCCTGAGTTCCTGCTGTACCTTAGTGGTATGTCCAGAGCCCCTCTGTCCTGTGTCTTCTCCACACCAAACAGCCTCATGGCTTGAGCTAAACAGATTCCTTTCACTTGCTTTAGGGGTAGAGGCCGAGCAACTGCACCATCCATAGCAGACGTGTGTCACAGCAATCAGGCCTGTACAGTCATCCTCCTGTTTCCACACCCATGTTCCTAGGACTCAGCTGACACAGTCACTGTACATCTCCCTGACTCCTCCAGAATGGTGCTTAATGTAAGAACAAAAAATAAGGCAGACCAGAGTCCCCACCACCTGAGAAAGAGGGCTTATGTGTGATGCTTCTTACAACTGCTTCCAAGCCAGGCATGCAGCACAGGGTACCTATTGGCAAAGAAGCATGAACAGACACCCCTGTTTCCTGTTGTAAACACAACCCTCTGGACATAACAGCCTTCATCATCCTCATCGGAGCAGTTGGGACCACTTGTGAGAGAGCGCCACAGTCAGGCTGTTGACTATTGATGTCACTCGTAGGAGATAGGGTCATTGGAAGTGACCTCAGTCCCTTCTAGCCACGCGAATGTAACTCTCCCCCAGTCCCATGAGGCCTTGTGGCCTGGGGAGGTGTATGCAGACACTCCATCTAGCCAGCTCTGGGGAAGCCATCTTCCATGCTGTGCTGAGACTTTGCAGCGTTATGGACTCTTTGAGGTCACTCACATTCCTATAAGTAACCCTTCTCATGTTCTATAAGAACGCCCATTAAACTCAGGGGTTCCCAAATTGGACACGATTGCTCTGTCCAGCAGGGTAGGCATGTGTTTATGTCTCCCTTGCTGGGGAAGGAGTTTTTGACACCCAGCCTGCCATTGAGCTCCTCTCCACCAGCCAGGCTGCCTGGAGGCTGCAGGGCTGCACACTCTTCTGCACATCTGTCCCCGGTAGAATAGCAGCAGGAAGCTTTTTCCCGTGGACTCCTGGGCATTGTGTGTGGTAGAGCACTACTGCCTCTCCAGCCCGTGATGAGGCCGTGCGCCCCTGGTGAGGTCATGCTTGCCATAGGGAGAGGGCTTGTTGGTACTTTTCTGTTTTGTCATTACATTGAAGAGATAGCTGGGGGCCATTTGGGGAGCCTGTTTGACATTGGAAGGGGTCCTGGTCTCTCCCCTAGCCTGCTGATAGATCTGAGTGTTGGAACTGTAATTTACAGGCCTGACATGTTGAATTGGCTAGCCTCTGTGAACCAAGAAGGGGAGGGGCATGGCAGCAGGCCGCTGTGGCCATGCAAGTCACCTGTGGGCTAGCCTGCCTGTGGCTTCTGGGCTGCTTCCCAATAGAACATGTCTGCCTGCCCAGGCCTGGCTGTCTCGACTCTTCTCAGTGTTGACACCTGTCCAGGCCTGGCTGTCCTGATTCTCCTCCTCACTGCAGACATTGGACCTCTCCAACAACCAGCTGACAGAGATCCCTGCCGAACTGGCAGACTGCCCCAAGCTCAAAGAGATCAACTTTCGAGGGAACAGACTTCGAGACAAGCGCCTGGAGAAGATGGTGGGTGGCTGCCAGACCAAGTCCATCCTAGAGTATCTGCGTGCTGGTGGCCGCGGTGGTCGGAGCAAGGGCCGGCAAGAAGGCTCTGAGAAGGAGGACAGAAAGAAGAGGCGGGAGCGGAAACAGCGTCGGGAAAGTGGGGAGGGAGAGGAGG